>NC_138773.1:194150341-194262841 GCF_965119305.1 Pelophylax lessonae
GTTAAAGCGGAGTTTCTGCCTCACACACTCACCTGTCCAACGGTCCAGCGATGCGGCCACCCGAAGCCTCAATCTTCTCCCTCTCTGCTCTGCAGCGCCGGCATCACTGGTGTGGGCACCCGGCTGTGACAGTTTGCGGCTTCACAGCCGGGTACGCACTGCGCATGCGCGAGTTGCGCTACGCGTCGTGATTGGCCGACAATCTTCTGGGACCTCTGACATGTCCCAGAAGATTGCAGGGAGGGAGGGGGAAGAGGAGAACTTCCGCTCAGGGCGGCGCAGCGCTCCGAGCGGAAGTGGGATCGGGTACCTGTCAAAACTAGGTACCCGCTCCCCCCCCAAAAAAAATGACATGACAAATGTGGCATGTCAGGGGGTTAGAACTACGTAAAGCGGAAGTTCCACTTTTGGGTGGAACTCCGCTTTAAGCGCCTGTGTGCACAGGCACATTACAATTAATGGGCTGTATTTTAGCTCAGAAAAAAAAAAAGCTGTACTGAGCTTTTTCAAGCTGCGAGATGCTCAAACAGGAGTGCAAGAGGCCTTAGGGGTTTACTAAAAGCAAATAGACTGTGCAAAGGGCAGTTGCTCCCGAGCTTAGTAAATGAGCAGAAGCTCTGCTGACTTGCATCATCCAATCATGTGCAAGCAAAAATTATGTTTTTAAAAAAACATTTCCTTGAACGTCATTGGGTACTTTTTGCAAAGTGAAGCCTTACCTCATTTACTAAGCTCTGGAGCAACTGCGCTTTGCAAAGCGCACAATCTACTTGCCTTTAGCAAATCAACCCCTTAGTACTTACCTCTCCTGCTGCCTGCACATCTGTAGTCAAGTGAAACTGTCAGCTTTGACAGAATTGGTAAGATCCAACACTTCTGAAAGCTTCAGATTTTTAATTCCCTGCTTTCTTTAGTAGTTTAACCCGCCAGAGCCAACACTGTTCTGTAGTGGCTTAAAGTGATTGTAAAAGATCACCTTGTAAAACAACCCATTCACTTTAAAATAGAGATAAAAAAACATTCGAAATACCTTTTTTCCCTTTTTTTTTAAATAAATTATCACATTCCCTCTGTTCTCAGCTGCATTGGAGCTGGGGGGGAGGGGAAGCAACAGGACACTGAGCTTCCCAGTGAATGGCTGTGCAGCGGGGGTGTGTCGGGATAAGTCTGATCATTGAAGAAGAGCATAGCTAGAGAACTGACCACGATGTGCTCTCCTGCTTAGTGTGGTCAGTTTTTAATAGGAAAGCAAGGGGACTTGCAAGAACACCAGGGATTTCACATAAAAGAAACAATACAAAGAGAACAGGATGCTTTCTCATACAAGTACATGATATAACAGACACATATCAAGAACATGAAATGTTTTGGTAACAAACTCTTTAAGAGCCAATGGGAGGGACCACAGTAGTCAGCGGGAGACCAGAAATCCAATACTTTTGAAAGATTTGGATTCCGATGGTTCCTCATTTAGTGGTTTTCTTGACTACACAGATTTCAGTCTCCTTCAATCCCTTGCACAGCAGCCCTCAGACTGGTAAAGCACGAGTCAGAACTCAGGCAAAAAGACTCTTTTGCACACTTCTGTGAGCCTAGTGAATATTCTTATAAAAGGGAAGACCACAGTTAAGAAATTCCTGCTGCTTCTTTCTTGACCAGTCACATGCTTGGGCAAGTCTTGGACTTGGCTTTATAGCCTAACTGGAGGGTAGTCTGCATGGAGGTCAATGACATGGCTATACTCTCTGTCCTCAATGGCAAGACAATCTGAACAGAATGCCAAGTAAAAGACTTACCAGGTTATGTATTTAAACTGTGAAATAGACACTTTGACCCAAATGATGTCTAAATACAACTAAAACCTTTTTTAGTTTTGGATAGTTTCTTGAAAAAGAGTTGGATCCTCTTCAGGTTTTGTATTGATGTCTGGATCTCTACTGGGGAGACTTTTTCAGGATAGGAAATCTCAACAATGGGAATATGGGGTTAGAAGCTCTGTCATTTGTTTTACTGCTGTCTGTTTTTTTTTGTTCATCTCGTTTTAACAGAAAAAAAAGATGATGCTGTGATTTGAACATTTTATAGTTATTTTCTCAAAACATCCAAAAATCCCATCTACATTGTTTCCAATTCTCACCTTGAATTAATAAATTTACCAATGTATGATGTTTAGTGCATGTGTGCCTTTTTCTGCTGCCCAGAGATTATTTGGGTATTCTTTACACTCCATTTACTATCTCATCATACTGGCAATTTTCTGGTGTTTTTTTAAGCTTTTTTTGTGGCTTTTTTAAAGCGATTTAGCAGTGTATTACAAGCGTTTTACAGCTTCAGACATTTATGTATAGCCAATAGAAAGCACTAGGGAGAGGAAAGGGAGAGGAAATTAGAGGTTGAGAGCTGCTTTTTGAGCAGAAAAACGCTCATAAAATGCTCATAATTCCCACCTGAGCGTATCGATTTACTGGCGTTTTTCGGGCATTTTTTTAAGCTTTTTTTGTAGCTTATTACAATCTTTTTTAAAGCGTTATAGAAGTGTATTACAAGCGTTTTACAGCTTCAGACATTTTTGTTTAGCCAATAGAAAGCACTAGGGGGAGGAGAGGGAAAGGAAATTAGGGGTGGACATATGCTATTTAAGCAGAATAATGCTCATAAAACGCTCGTAACTCACACCTGAGCGTATCGATTTACTGGTGTTTTTCTGGCTTTTTTTTTTTTAAACTTTTTTTTGTAGCTTTTTACAAGCTTTTTTAAAGTGTTTTAGAAGTGTATTAAAAGTGTTTTACAGCTTCAGGCATTTTTGTTTAGCCAATAGAAAACACTAGGGAGGAGAAGAGGGAGAGGAAATTAAGGGTTTGAGCAGAAAACGCTTATAAAACGCTCGTAATTAACACCTGAGCGTATCGATTTACTGGCGTTTTTTGGGCATTTTTTTAAGCTTTTTTTGCAGCTTTTTACAAGCTTTTTTAAATCCTTTTAGAAGTGTATTACAAGTGTTTACAGCTTCAGATGTTTTTGTTTAGCCAATAGAAAGCACTAGGGGGGAGGGGAGGGAGTGGAAATTAGGGGTGGAAAGCTGCTAATTGAGCAGAAAAACACTCGTAAAATGCTCGTAATCACACCTGAGCATATCGATTTATTGGCATTTTTCAGGCATTTTTTAAATCTTTTTTTTGCATCTTTTTTTAACCACTTTAAGACTGAAAGGATTTGCCCCCTTAATGACCAGGCCCTTTTTTGCGATTCGGCACTGCGTTAATTTAATGGACAATTGCGCGGTCGTGCGACACTGTACCCAAATAAAATTGATGTTCTTTTTTTCCTACAAATAGAGATTTCTTTTAGTGGTATTTGATGACTTGTGCGATTTTATTTTTTTGCACTATAAACAAATAAAGAGCGACAATTTTGAAAAAAAAAAAAAAACAATATTTTTCACATTCTGCTATATAACATTCTCAAATTTTTTTTTTAACATTTTAGGCCAATTTATTTTCTGGTACGTATTTTTGGTAAAAAAAAAAAAATCACAATAAGCACATTTTGATTGGTTTGCGCAAAAGTTATCGCGTCTACAAACTACGGGAAAGATTTATGTCATTTTTTTTTTTTTTTTTTTTTTTACTAGTAATGGCGGCGATCTGCATTTTTTTGCGCGACTGCGACATTGCGGCGGACAGATCGGACCCCTAACTGACATTTTTTACACTTCTGGGGGTACCAGTGACATTACTACAGTAATCAGTGCTAAAAATATGCACTGTTACTGTAATAATGACACTGGCAGGGAAGGGGTTAACCCTATGGTTGATTAATTGGTTAAATGTGGCCCTAGAGGAGTGATTCTAACTGTGGGAGGACGTGGCTTGTGAAATGAACATAGAGACATGTGATCCTATATAGAAGGATCACATGAGCTCTGTGATCATTTCAGGGAGAAGAACGGTCAGCTGTGTTTACACCCTGCCACAGGTAAAAGGCGGCGGGTGGTCGGGAAGTGGTTAAAGCATTTTAGCAGTGTATTACAAGTTTTTACAGCTTCAGGCGTTTTTGTTAAGGCCAATAGAAGCACTAGGGAGAGGAGAGGGAGAGGAAATTAAGGATGGAGAGCTATTACTTGAGCATTTTACGAGCATTTTAGGAGTGCTGTACAAGTGTTTCTATTGAAGTCTATGGGGCCAAAAACTTTTGTAATCTGCCAAAAAGAAGCTCATGTACTTTTTTGAGCTTCAGGCATTTTGCTTCAGGCGACAGAATGCTCAGATGTGAACAGGGGCCATTGCAATGAATGGGATTTTGCTTGTTGGGTGTTTTGGAGATTCAGAGCTGAACATTTTACAAGTTGAAAAATGCTCAGGTGTGAACAGGGCCTTAAAGGCTTAAGTCAGGCATTTCTATTGAAGTCTATGGGGGAAAATATGCTTTTAACCTGCCCAAAAAAAAGCTTGTGTACTTTGAGCTTCTGAAATTTAGCTTCAGGTGACAGAACACTTAGATGTGACAGGGGTCGTTGAAATGAATGGAATTTGGCCTGTTGAGTGTTTTAGAGCTACAAGCTTGAAGCAGAAAATCGTTTAGGTGTGAACGGGGCCTAAAGTTACTATACATTGATCAACCATAACATTATGACCACTGACAGGTAAAGGGAATATCTCGTTACAATGGCATCTAAATATTAGTGGAATACATTAGGCAGCAAGTGAACATGTTGTCCATGAAGTTGATGTGGTAAAAGCAATATAAAAAGGGGCATCGCAGTTTGTATGGGGCTCTGAAGCCCATGGTGACCCGTGTCTACAGCCAAAAGCTTCTACAATGGTCACATGAACATCAGAACTGGACTACGGAGCAATGGAAGAAGGTGGCCTGGTCTGATGAATCACGTTTTCTTTTTACATCATGTGGATGGCCGGGTGGGTGTGTGTCACTTACCTGGAGAAGAGATGACACCAGGATACGGTATAAGAAGGCAAGTTGGCAGAAGTAGTGTGATGCTTTGGGCTATGTTCTGCTGGGAAACCTTGGGTCCTGCCATTCATGTGGATGTTACTTTGGTGTCCATGTCTCAATGGGTCAGGGCTGTTTTAGCAAAAGGGGGCCATACTCAAAATTAAGTAGGTGGTCATCACATTATGACCACCCACCTCATTTTGAGTATGGCCCCCTTTTATGGCTGATCGTTATATATACATATACGTATATTTTATATACATATAAAATATTATTCTGTTAGTGGCAAAAGAAATATAAAAACATATTGTCTGAAATACATTGTCAAAGCAAATGCTGTATAGCATATAAAATATAGCAAAAAATGTGCAGTGTACATCTGAATTTTAAACTAGAATTAAGAATTGAAACATAGAAATAAGGTTTACTATCTAAGATGTCTGTGCAGAAAGTTCTGGAACCATCTTAAAAAAGATAAAACATATATTTTTATTTTCTGTCCCAGAGGTATAGAGATATTAAAATTGACGTCCTTTTTTTCCTCACAAATAGAGCTTTCTTTTGGTGGTATTTGATCACCTGTGCGATTTTTATTTTTTGCGCTATTAAGCAAATAAAGAACGAAAATTTTCCGTTTTCCTGACAGACTCCATGGCAGCATACGTTCGGGAAATAACTCGCTATACACTCCCGGGTGGGAAGATGCTGAACAAAGAAAACTTTAATTGGCACTGTCAACTGACAAAACTTGAACGCCAAAGTTAACTGAAGATAAAGCAGCAGGTTCAACACAGTAATGTGTAAGGAAGGTATTCACAGATGACCAAGCGGCTGCTTTGCAGATCACATCAGGCGCGACGTGTTTAGAAACTGCTCAGGATGTAGCAATGCTTCTGGTAGAATGAGCCGTAATCGCCTCTGGAGGAGCCAAGCCTTTTGCTCTATATGCCCATTGTATAGCCTGGACAATCCATGCAGCCACCGCTCTAGAAGAAGCACGTGTACCTTTCTTATTCCCATGGAGAAGAACAAACAGGAAATCCGATTGCCGGAAGGAGGATGGGGCCTCTAAGTATTGACTCAGAGTGTCTTCCACATCTAAAGGATGGACTAAGGATTCTTCATTTGTTCTGAAGGTGGGCAGAACTATCTCAGAATTTTCGTGGAAGACAGATGTAACTTTAGGGTTTGACCCCAACATAGGGATTAGGACCACCCTGTCCTGAAAAAAGGTCAGAAAAGGCTCTTTGCAGCCCAAATTGTGTATCTCTGAGACCCTCTTGGCAGAGGTGATAGCCACCAGAAATACCGTCTTCAACGTAAGCTCCCTGATGGACATGGAAGCAACCTCTTTCGAAGCAAAGAAGTCCAGGACCAATGGAAGATCCCATTTCGGGAATCTAGGTTTTCTCTGAGGCCTGAGCCTGACCGCGCCCTTAAAAAACTGTTGGATCAGTTGATGTCTTGCCCACTGAATTCCGGTGAAAGCTGAGATGGCAGAAACTTGCACCCGGAGAGAAGAGACCGAGAGGGACAGATCTAAACCAGACTGTAGGAAACTCAATACTTGCTGAATGGTAGGTGCCCCTGCTGGACCCAAATCCTGGGCTTGATGACTCAGAAACCTTGCCCAGATTCTCTCATACACTCTGTTGGTGCTAGCCCTCCTCGAGCTCATAAGAGTGGGAATCACCTCTTCTGGACATCCAAGGGCCTCCAGCCTCTCCCTCTCAAGAACCAGACCTTGAGGTGTAGACGCGCAGGGCACGGATGTAGAGTAGGCCCCTGCGATAGAAGGTCTGGCCTGAGAGGCAGAGGGATCGGATCCCTGAAGCTGAGAAGGGACAGCAGAGGAAACCAAGGCCTGTTGGGCCAGAAGGGAACTATCGCTATGACCTCTACTACCTCCATCTTCAGTCTCCGAAGGAATTGGAGTACTATTGGCACCGGTGGAAAGGCATAGGCAACTTGGAAGTTCCATCTGTCCGTGAGGGCATCCACCCCGAAGGCTCGAGAATCCCTGAACCTCGTGTAATACTTCTGAAGTTTTTTGTTGTGTGGACTCGCAAAAAGATCCACCTCCGGTGAGACTCCTAGAGACAGAACCCAATTGAACACCTCCTGATGGAGGGACCATTCGTTGTTGTCCAACAGGAATCTGGACAGGAAGTCTGCTTGCGTATTCAATATCCCCGGGACAAAGACCGCAGAAAGGTTGGCCAGGTGTTGCTGGGCCCAAGACATAATTGGATCTGTCTCCTGGAGTAGAGACATGCTGCGGGTTCCACCTTGCCTCTTGACGTATGCCACTGCCGTGGTGTTGTCCATCCTGAGTAACACTGAGGCCCCTTGAGTCAGATGGTGAAAAGCCTGGAGGGCTTTGAAGGCGGCTCGTAGCTCTAGGATGTTGGACACCACTCCGTGACTGGCAAAATTCCACCTGCCCTGTGCCACTTCTGACTGGCAGTGAGCTCCCCAGCCGGTACTGCTGGCGTCGGAGGCTATCGTCACCCACGAAACTGGAGCAATTGAGTGACAGTTGGTTAGATTTGCACGGCGTAGCCACCAAGGAAGACACCCCTTCATGAATGGTGTTAGATAAATAGTCTGCGACAGGTTCTCCGTCGTCCACTGGTGGAGAAACCCCTTCTGAAAGGGTCTCAGCCTCCACATAGCCCACTTCACCATGGGTGAGGTAGCCACTAGAGTCCCTACCACCTTTAGACACTGACGAGCAGTGAGCTGGGAGGCAGCGAGGGCGAGAGCCACCCTGCTCTGAACCACTGGAATTTTCTCCTCTGGTAGAGATATGGTGCAATTCACCGTATTGAACAGTGCTCCGAGAAAGACCAGGGACTGCGTGGGCACCAGATGGCTCTTCTCCAGATTGAGAATCCACCCGAACTCTTGAAGAGTATGAATCACCTGCTCCAGATGTAGCAGTAGCTGGGACCTGTCCTGGGACAGAAGAAGGAGATCGTCCAGGTAATGATGTAATCTGATACCTCTGGTTCTGATGAGAGCCACGATTGCCAATAGCGTCTTGGAGAAGGTGCGAGGCGAAGTCGAGAGCCCAAAGGGAAGACATGTAAATTGCATGTGGACATGATTGACAGCAAATCGGAGAAACCGATGATATTCTTTTGCCACAGGAACGTGGAAGTACGCATCTTTTAGGTCTATTGATGCCAACCAATCTCCTGGGAGAACCGAGTGCTGTATTGTAATTAGGGACTCCATCTTGAATCTCTCTCGACGTATCGATCTGTTGAGATAAGTTAGATCTATTACCGGTCGCCAAGTGCCGTTCTTTTTCTGGACAAGAAAAAGAGGCGAATATACTCCTTGACCCCTTTCCTCTTCGGGAACTAGTACGACAGCTCGTTGATCCAGTAGGGTATCTACATAACTGAGAAGAACCTTCTTCTTTTCTGCTGCAGGAGGAAGGGAAGTTGCGACGAACCTGGGTTTGGGAACGTTGTTGAACATCCAAGAGTGCCCTTGCGACACAACATTCAGAACCCAGGGATCCTGGATCGAGGCCGCCCAGACGTTCCGAAATTGGAGCAACCTGGCCCCTACCGGAACAGACTGGACGGGACCAACCTCAAAAGGAATTGGTGGCCTCCCGGTCACCAGACGAAGAGCCCTTGAGGCCTTTCTGGAAGGAGGACTGTCTTGACTTCCAGCTTCTCCCAAAGGATTTACCTGGTTTGTAGCTGCGCGCTTCCCTAGAACGATTAGCGTTTTGCCTCCTTGGAAAAGACCGTTTCTGATTGTTTGGGCGTTTGTCCTGGGGAAGGAACCCAGATTTTCCACCCGTGGCCCGGGTTATTGCTGCATCTAGTTTATTCCCAAAGAGGGAAGACCCCTCAAAGGGAATCCTACACCAAGCCTGTTTAGAGGCAGCATCGGCAACCCAGGGCCGAAGCCAAAGGGCACGTTTTGCCGTAACAGAGGCCAGCATAACCCAGGCCAAAAGGCGAATAGTATCTAGGGAAGCCTCCCCCAAGAAGCCCGCGACCATCTTCAGCTCCTGTATAGGAGAACTTTGGAGCACTTCCTCCGAAACTCCTCCAAGAGTATCTTCAAGGGCATTAACCCAAACTTCCATAGCCTTGGAAATTGTAGCCAAAGCCATTGCTGGTTTACAGGCCATGCCGGCCGATAGGTATGCTCGCTTAAGATCAGCGTCAATCCTTCGATCCAAAGGATCTCTAAATGATGCTGTATCCTCCATTGGGAGAGTGACGTGTTTCGCCAGACGCATCACAACTGCGTCCACACTAGGGGATGACTCCAAGTATTTCACCTTATCCTGTTTAAAAGGATAGAGCTTCGCTACTTTAGTGGTCATGGAATTTTTCCTTTCCACTTTGCTCCATTCTTCCGACATTATGTCTCCCAGTTCCTCTAGAAATGGGAAATTTAAACGCTCTTTGCATAACTGCTTGAAATATTTCTTCTGCTTAGGAGAAGAGACAGCAGGATCCTCCCAGTCAAGGGCCTCTCTCACCGCTTTAACTAACGGAGACACGAGGGCAAATTCAAATCCAGTACCGGAGTCATCCGAATCGGAGTCGGACTCAGACGGGAGGATAGATGTATGGCTGGGTTGGGAGGACTCAAACAGATCCTGAACCGACAAATCTCTGTCAGGAGAGCGTGACGGACCTGCAGAAGTGCTTGGCTTATGTAATTCAGCAAGAGAGTCCTTTAAAACTCTGCGTACCACCTCCTCAATATGTTTGTCCGTTTTTTCCCTTTCACCCGTAGCTTGGGTATAACAGGGTTTGCACAAAGAGGAACCGTCTGGTATCAGGGTACGGCAACCCCAGCATTTTTTCCCCTGCGGGCGTTCTGAGCTGCCATGGTGCGAGGAGGAATGGTGCTCACGTCCCCTGCTGTGGGAGGAGCTGCGCTTAGACTTAGATGAGGAGCGCTGGTGTTGCGTATTTGCATGACTGTCTTCGCTGCGTGTGCGGGGCTGTTGATCAGACCTAAGAGAGCTGAGACAGACATATACAACAAGCCATAAGAAAGATGAAAGAAAAACAGACATTAAAGCTGATAAAACCAGCACATACCTAGAAAGAGCAGGCTGGCCACTAGGGGGCGGTGATGAGTCCATTGCTCCAGTAAACTCAATGGTGCACTATTTAGAGATAGGAATCCTGATAGGAAGAGGACATAACATCAGACCCATCTACCCAGAAGCAAAACCCCCAGAGGATGGAACCTTCTTACCTTGACTACAGGACCGGAGTCTGGGGGAGGCTACCGATATGCCGACCTTCCCGCCAGCTCCGGTCTAATTCTGAGTTTAAATAGACCGCCAGGCCGTGACCCGCCGTATTGCGCAACCGCGCGTGACGTCAGACCGCACCACTGCGCATGCGCGACGACTCCGAAACTCGGAGCGTACTGCGCATGCCCAGAAGTGCCGAACAACCCGGAAGTAGCGGCAAAAACCGTGGCGGCGGCCAAGAAGCACCATAAGTAAGTACTAAGCCATAGAACTAACGAAACCTGAGCGATAATTGACAAAGAAACACCCTAGACACGAGCATAGCAAAAGAAAAAGTACCAAAAACGAAAGATAAGCATAATAATGAGGAAAAAGAAATGGTCCCATATAAGGGCTTACCACCCTCCGATAGCATGATTTAAATTTTTTAACATTTTAGACCAATTTGTTTTCTGCTACATATTTTTGGTAAAAAAAAAAAATCGCAATAAGCTTATTTTGATTGGTTTTTGCAAAAGTTATCGCGTCTACTAACTAAGAGAAGATTTATGTCATTTTTATTGTTTTTTTTTTTTTTTTTTTTACTAGTAATGGTGGGAATCTTTTTTTTTGCGGGACTGGGACATTGTGGCAGACAGATCACACCTCTGACTGACATTTTTGACACTTTTGGGGGGACCAGTGACATTACTACAGTAATCAGTGCTAAAAATATGGCCTGTTACTGTAATAATGACACTGGCAGGGAAGAGGTTAACACTATGGGTGATCAAGGGGTTAAATGTGAGCCTAGGGGAATGATTCTAACTGTGGGGGGGGTGTGGCTTCTGCAATGACCATAGAGACATGTGACCCTATATAGAAGGATCACATGAGCTCTGTGATCATTTCAGGGAGATGGACAGACAGCTGTGTTTACAACAGCCGACCGTCCCCTTTCAGCGGGGAACGATCGCTGGTGTCAGGTGGCAATGGGAGCTGAGGAGCAGGGGACGAGAGCGCGCCGACGCGTGCTCGCCCCCTAGCCTCCTGAGAGCGAGCGACGTAGACCTACGTCGCTTTGCCCAGGAGCGTCTGCCTGCCGCAGTAAATCTGCCGTAGGCGGTCATTAAGTGGACCAGTCAGTATACTCACAACCCAGGCACTCAGAGCATTGTGGGCTTGTCAAACGATAAAACAATACACACTGCCTTTGGGCTGGCCGAGATAGATGTGGCGTCCTTGCAAGGCTCCGCCCCATATGCGTTACGTCCAATCACAGACTTCTTCAGTAGGGGTGGAGGTGACATGACGTCCCATCTTTTAAATACCGAATCAGATTCGCAGTTCCCACCTACTATGAAAATAACCTCTCAACACCACATTCCAGAACTCGTAACCCCCTCTCTGCTATTACCGCTGCTTCTGGGGTTACGAGGTCTGGAATATGGTGTTGAGAGGTTATTTGCATAGTAGGCGGGAACTGCAGATCTGACGCAAGCAGCAGAGGTACGCAGCTGGGTGACCGTTAGGAAGGGTAGTGGGAAGAGCGTCAGGGAGGCCAGTCCTGATTTGGTACACCCTAACAAATTTGCTGAGTTGCAGGTTGAGGGGGATATCAGTTCAGGGGTGGCAGTGCTGGAGCAGGCGCCCTCCCCCAGCTACCAGGGGAGGAGCGGCTCCAGGAAGAAGGGGGGCCGTGACTCAGGAAAGGTTAGACAGGTTGTGGTAGTTGGGGACTCAATTATCAAGAGGACAGAGAGGGCAATCTGTCAAAAAGATCTCGGTAGCCGAACAGTATGTTGTTTACCGGGCGCCCGAGTTCGGCACATCGCAGATCTGGCAGACAGATTATTGTGCGGGGCTGGGGATGACCCAGTGGTCATGGTGCATGTGGGCACTAATGACAAAGTAAAAGGAAGGTGGAGGATCCTAAAGAACAATTTCAGGGACTTAGGTAATAGATTGAGGAATAGGACCTCCAAGGTGGTTTTCTCTGAAATACTGCCTGTACCTCGAGCCACACAAGAGAGGCAGAAGGAGATTAGGGAACTTAACAAGTGGCTGAGGAATTGGTGTAGGAAGGAGGGGTTTGGGTTCCTGGAGAACTGGGCTGACTTCTCAGTCGGCTACCGGCTCTTTAGTAAGGATAGGCTGCACCTTAATGGGGACGGTACAGCTCTTTTGGGGAGAAAGATGGCCACCAAGTTGGAGGGGCTTTTAAACTAGGAGATGGGGGGGAGGGCTCAGAAGTAGAGTCAGTCAGGAGGAAGCAAAGGACAGAAGGTAGTATTAGAGTCAGCAGCGACAGTGGGGCCATAACGTCAATTGGTAGGTCTGTGCGGGAAAACCTCAGACCAAACAGGAATAAACATAACCACCAATCACGTTTAACTTCCGTAAAACTAGGAGGGGTATATGCTAATGCCAGGAGCCTAGCTAATAAAATGGATGAGTTGGAAATGTTAGTACATGAGGAGGACATAGACCTTGTGGGAATAACGGAGACTTGGTTCGACCCCTCACATGACTGGCTGGCCAATATCCAAGGGTATTCGGTGTACCGGAAGGACAGGGTAGGAAAAAGAGGGGGAGGGGTATGTCTCTACGTCAAGAACAATGTAAGGGTGATAGAGCGGAGTGACATTACGGAAGGGATGAGTATGGAGTTAGAATCCGTATGGGTAGAACTCCATAGGGAAGGAGAAAAGGGAAAAGTAATTGTGGGGGTTTGCTATAGGCCACCTAAACAAGGGGAGGAGGTAGAGCTGGAACTTTTAGCACTATTGGGTAAAGTGGCAAAACTGGGATCAGTCATCATATTGGGGGACTTCAATTATCCCGACATTGACTGGATAGAGGGGACTACACACTCACAAAAGGGCCGTCTATTCACGTAAACCTTACAGGATAATTACATGTCACAGTTGGTGGACTCTCCGACTAGGGAAAACACAGTCCTGGATCTATTGATCACTAATGACCCAGACCTAATCTCTGAGGTTGGAGTCCAGGACTACCTGGGCTCTAGCGATCACAGGATGATCACATTTAATGTAAATAACAATATAACATGGCAAGTGGGGAACATAAGAACCCTAAACTTCAGAAGGGCAAACTTTCCAAAATTGTACTCATTGATGGAAAGGGTAAACTGGGACCAAACCCTGGGATCACTGACCACAGAGGATAAATGGGAATGCTTTAGGAACATATTAGGCAAATGCATCTTGCAGTGCATTCCTATGGGAAATAAATTTGGAAGAGACAAAGCCAAACCTGGCTGGCTAAACCGTAGCGTTAAAAAACTTATTAGGGGAAAAAAATTGGCCTTCAGGAAATATAAATCAGAGGGCACAGTATCGGCTTTCGACCAATACAAAGAGGCAAATAAGAAAAGTAAACACAAAATCAAGATGGCTAAAATAAACTTTGAGAGACAAATAGCGGAGGATAGTAAAAAAAAAAACCCAAAGAACATATTGCACACATAATCAACGATGATGGGAGGATGGTTACAGAGGACACTGAAAAAGCAACCGTGCTGAATGCTTTTTTCTCGTCAGTCTTTACACAGGAAACGGAGGGGTACACTGACCATGACTGTATGGTTAGTAGTAATACACAGGACTTGCCACTATGGCTTACAGAGGGTCAAATCAGGGAAAGGCTGGATAAACTTAACACAAACAAATCACCAGGCCCAGGTGGCGTACATCCGAGAGTACTCAAGGAACTCAGTAAGGTTATATCTAGACCACTGTTCCTGATCTTTGCTGACAGTATTAGGACAGGAGATGTACCAGGGGAGTGGAGGAAAGCAAACGTGATTCCGATATTCAAAAAGGGTCAGAGGCATATACCGGGAAATTATAGGCCTGTCAGTTTGACATCAATAATATGTAAACTTCTGGAGGGGATGATAAGGGACTATATCGTAGAGTTTGCTAAAGACAACAACATCATCAGCAGTAACCAGCACGGGTTTACAAATGGGCGTTCTTGTCAAACCAATCTCTTAACATTCTACGAGGAGGTGAGCTGTGAGCTAGATAGGGGCAGACCAGTGGATGTGGTGTACTTAGATTTCGCTAAGGCGTTTGATACAGTTCCCCATAAGCGCTTAATTTATAAAATAAGGTCTGCAGGTATCGACAGCAGGGTTTGCTCTTGGATACGGAACTGGCTAAAAGGGCGTATCCAAAGGGTGGTAATAAACAGCGCATACTCAGACTGGTCTGAGGTGGCAAGCGGGGTGCCCCAAGGCTCAGTCCTGGAACCAACCTTGTTCAATTTATTCATTAACAGCATTGAGGACGGGATCAGTAGTTCGATATCAGTTTTTGCAGATGACACAAAATTGGGCAGGGCAATAACTGCACAGCATGGAGCAGATATCCTACAGGATGACCTGGACAAAATAACGGAGTGGGCAACGACTTGGCAAATGAGGTTTAACGTGGAGAAATGAAAGGTTTTGCACTTGGGGACTAGAAACATAAAAGCACAATACACATTAGGAGGGGAACCCTTGGGGGAATCAAAAATGGAGAAAGATCTGGGAGTCTTGGTTGATGATAGACTAGGCAATAGCATGCAATGCCAATCGGCAGCTGCCAAAGCCAGCAGAATATTGGCATGCATAAAGAAAGGGATGTATTCCAGAGATAAGACTATAATCCTTCCACTTTATAAACTCTGGTCCAACCGCATCTGGAGTATTCTGTTCAGTTCTGGTTGCCAGTCCTTAGGAGGGATGTGTTGGAGCTGGAGAGAGTCCAGAGAAGGGCAACTAAACTAATTAGGGGATTGGAGGACCTTAATTATGAAGAGCGTCTGCAATCGCTTGATTTATTCTCCCTGGAGAAGAGACGCCTGAGGGGGGACATGATAGCAATTTTTAAATATCTCAATGGGGATCTCAGCTTAGAAAAAAAGCTGTTCAGTCAAAGGGATTGCATGAGGACTCGAGGGCATACAATGCGATTAGAGGAGAAGCGTTTTAACCTCAGGCAACGTGGGGGGTTCTTTACTGTTAGGGCTACAAGATTGTGGAATTCTCTACCACAAGAGGTGGTTTCTGCGGGTAGTATGGTGGCTTTCAAAAGACTCTTAGACGTACATCTCAAGGATAAGAACATTCAGGGCTATGTGAGATAATTACAGCCACACACACCTACACAGGTTGAACTGGATGGACTATTGTCTTTATTCAACCTCACCTACTATGTAACTATGTAACTATGATTCGGTATTTAAAAGATGGGACGTCATGCCGGCTCCACCCCTACTGAAGAAGTCTGTAATTGGACGCTCTTTAAAATCATTGTGGAGTAAAGTTTTATATACTGTATCTTTTTTTTCAATGTTGTTTATGTTGTTTACTTATTAATTGTAGCATTTTTCATATTTTTATGAATTGGTGAATACGGATGCTGTTTATTTATATATTCAATAATTAATAATTATAAGGTTTTTATTAGCACAATTCACATGCTTTTGGTGTTGCATTGATTTTTTGTGTATACTGTATATGTGTCCCCTCCCCCCCTCCCCCCAGCACAGCTATACTGTATATGTGCCCCCCCCCCCTCCCGTGTCCTGTGTGAATTATTTCTTCATTTTCTCATGAATTAGGATGTACAATGCATCCTTATTGATGAGAGAACACTGGGCAGGAACCTATGATCAGCTCATCCCATTCTGTGTACCCCCACTGGCTACACACAGTGTCCCTCCCTGGAAATGATGTCACTGGCTTTCAGTAACCACACCCACTTGCTGCTCTTTGACTCAGAAGGAAGAGGAATTGAAGTGACAGCACTGAAAACTGCAAAATAAAAGTAGAAAAACTGGGATATTTTCATTTTGACACACAGGCCTAAACTCAGTTCACATTTAAAATTGCAGGGGAGAATTTAAGGTGTTAGGTTGTATTTCCGCTTTAATCTTTGTGTACAGGAGACCCCACTGGATTAACCACTTGCCGACTGGCCCATGCAGATTTACTGCGGCATGGCGGCTCGCTTACGCATTATCACGTAGATCTATGTGAATATGTGCATGTGGTTTTCTCGGCGCCCATACGCCGCCGGAGTCTCACTCCCACTGTGGTTAAACACAGCATGAGGCAGACCGCAAGAGGAGCGGGCTCGATTCCCACGATCTTCGGCAAAACTGACAAGGAGTGCCGTCTGGCATGTAAACAATGTAAGACGGCTCTCCTGTCAGAGAGGCAGGGAAAGATCGTGTTATTCAGCTGAATCACCGATCTCTCTGTGCCTCTGTTCAATCCATCCCTCACACAGTTAGAAAGCACATAGGGAACACATTTAACTCGTTGATCATCCCCAGTGTTAACCCCTTCCCTGCCAGTGTCATTTATACAGTAACAGTGCATATTATTTAGCACTGATTACTGTATTAAAGTCACTGGTCCCCAAAAAGTGTCACTTAGTGTCAGATTTGACCGCCGCAATGTCGCAGTCCCGATAAAAATCGCTGATCGCCGCCATCACTAATAAAAAAATTAAAAAGTCCATAAATCTATCCTGTAGTTTGTAAACGCTATAACAATTATTATACGCTTTTTGGGATTTTTTCCCACAAAAATATGTAGCAGAATACAATTTGGCCTAAACTGATAAAAAAATATTTGATTTTTTTTTTTTTTTATTGGGAATGTTTTATAGCAGAAAATAGAATATAGGTGCTTTTTCAAAATTTATCAAATCACACAGGTGATGATCAAATACCACCAAAAGAAAGCTCTATTTGTGGGAACAGCAATCGTATTTGGGTATGGCGTCACACGACCGCGCAATTGTCAGTTAAAGCAACGCAGTGCTGAATCGCAAAAAATGACCTGGTCATTAAGGGGGGTAAAACCTTCCAGGGCTGAAGTGGGTAAAAGTTGAACATGATCTGCATTTGTCAGATGAAAAGTGCATGGGTGTATCTGCTGGGACAAAGAAAGACCATATATCTGAAGTCCCTGTCTAAAAATGCTTTTCTTAGGTCATAAACATGCATTCTTCCCCATTGCAGAGTGTCACAATCTGGTTTTCATTACATGCATCATTCTTGTATGCAAATCTAAAAGGCATGAACCTATGTATGGTTTAAATGGAAAAACTGACATTGATAATAAATCACCATGTATTTCATATACACACACACAAACAGAAAAACAAACTATAAAATTATCAGGAAACCTTGCAATAGGAGCTAGGCATTGTTTTAATGTCACAGCTGAAATTTAGTAATGCTGTACCAAACACATCAGTTACGTGTAAGGCCCATTTACACATGTGGACCGTTTGTTTGATCAGTTCATTTACTTTTATTTAAAGAAAAAAACAGATGAAGTTTACATCAGTTTTTCATCCTTTTGTCATCCGTTTTTTTTACAGCTGGCAGCTAGAGTCCTTAACCACTTTAGCCCCGGAGGATTTAGCTGCTCAATGACCAGGCCCTATTTTACGATTCAGCACTGCGTGAATTTAACGGACAATTGCGCGGTCGTGCGACGCTGTACCCAAATGAAATTGATGTCCTTTTTTTTCCCACAAACAGAGCTTTCTTTTGGTGGTATTTGATCACTTGTGCGTTTTTTCATTTTTTGCGCTATAAACAAAAAAAGAGCGACAATTTTGAAAAAATAACAATATTTTTCACATTTTAAATCTACATTTTTTAACATTTTAGGCCAATTTATTTTCTGCTACATATTTTTGGTTAAAAGTTATTGCGTTTATTGCGTAACTACGGGAAAGATGTCATTTTTATTGTGTTTTTTTTTTTTAACTAGTAATGGCGGCGATCTGCGATTTGTTTTGCGGGACTGCGACATTGCGGCGGACAGATCGGACCCCTGACTGACATTTTTGACACTTTTGGGGGTACCAGTGACATTACTATAAATATGCACTGTTACTGTAAAAATGACATTGGCAGGGAAGGGGTTAACTTTATTGGTGATCAAGGGGTTAAGTGTGCCCCTAGGGGTATGATTCTAACTGTCAGGGGGCGTAGCTAGTGAAGTAACCACAGAGACATGTGATCCTATATAGCATAATAGCATAGCCTCTGTGCTCACTTCAGGGAAAATGACAGATGGCTGTGTTTACACCAGCCCTCTGTCTTTCTCCCTCTCCTGCGGGAGATGGCGAGTGGCCGGCAGCCATCAGAGCCGCCGGTCACATACGCTGGGCCGTGCGCTCGCCCCCTACAGTGTCGTGGGCGAGAGACGTAGGTCTACGTCACTTTGCCTGTAAGCGGCAGAGTGCCGCAGTAAATCTACGTAAGGCGGGGCTAAAGTGGTTAAATCCCGGGGTCATTATTTTCATGCAAAAACAGACCGTTCTGTTTTTCGTCCAACCCGTTTTTTTAACAGATGAAAAATAGGGCTTTCTTCTGTTTAAAAAAAAAAAAAAAACAGATGTTCAGGGAAGCGGATGAAAAAACGGATGTAAATTGATGATCATAGGAATGCATTGATGTCCGTTTTTCATCTGTCAACAGATATATTAAAAAAGGACGAACAGTCCGTGTAAAGATCTTTAGTGGCTATCTCCCTGTGCTGTATGGGTTAACAGCGGGTGCTGCTAGTGTGAAGCATTGTGCCACTCGCCCACCCCCTCCTGACCTGCTGATATTCTCCCA
The DNA here is from genome assembly GCF_965119305.1 of Pelophylax lessonae. Taxonomy (NCBI): domain Eukaryota; kingdom Metazoa; phylum Chordata; class Amphibia; order Anura; family Ranidae; genus Pelophylax; species Pelophylax lessonae. The sequence goes on from NC_138773.1 coordinate 194,169,186, forward strand.
AAATGCACTGTGAATGGAGGAGGAACTGATGAGTGATAGTATCTCTACTGCCCATTCACAGAATAAACAGCATTGTGGGGCACTGTGGGCTAAACAATAAACTATACACAAATGATTCTATAAACCAGTAGCAACTATAGTTTTTGACTTTTGAAAATAAAAGCTACAAGTAATATTTAGGATCAAAACAAGAAAAAAATATACCTGGAAGGGAGATGCCCAGAGGTACAAAAGTGGTTAATAAAATGACAAGTCAGACAGGTAATGATATTAAGGTGCCTCATTTTATTGCAAAATATATAAAGTAAAAAGCCAATAAATATCAAAGTTATGTGGTAAAATTGGCTAGGGTACAGTTCACAGCATCCACATAGGACAGTCGGCCCATCACCCAATGTGAATCACCACACAAAACAAACAACATAAAAACATGAATTAAACTGTGCACCAACAGGACAAAAAAATGGCACATAAAACAAAAAAACAAAAAAAGTCACAGTACAGCGTCCGGACACAGCAGGGAGCTTTCAAAAAGACCCCCTGGTAGCACAATAAAAAATGTGACAGTAATGGCTATGTCTTGCACATAAATGCCAGCTGAATATTGCACTAAGCCCAAGGTGTAGTCCATCAAAGGCCAATGAGTGTAATGGCGGATTTCTTTAAAGCGGAGTTCCGGGCACAAAATCGATGGGTTTTTTTTGTGCCCGTCCGCTAGTTCTGGATAACCTGAAAAGGAATTGGATAGTTAGGTTTTTTTTTTTTTTAAACTCACCTTGTAATTGTAGATCGTAAATACTCACCTCAGGGTACTTCCTCCCTCGGAGCCGCGGCTCACCCCGTCACTTCCTGCCTCGCGATGATTCCTGGGAGCTGAACGTCATAGCTCCCAGGAATCAATGCGACGGCACCGGCCACGCACGTCATTTCCGGGTGACGCCGCATTCCCCTGCTAAACAGCTTCTGGGCATGCCCAGAAGCTGTTTAGGAATGCGGCGCCGCACCGGAAGTGATGAGAGGGGCCGGTGCGGCGCATTCTGGGAGAAGAAGACGCGGAAGAAGACGCAGAAGAGGACCGCGCCGGCTTCAGCTGCCCACAAGAGAGATAGAAACGCTGTGGAAGAAATTTTATAAGTAAGTATTTCTTCTAAAAGGTAAGTGTGAACCGGGACAGATCAGAGGCTAGCCATTGTGGAATGTGCTAGCCCTGACTGTCCCGGGGGTATGCTTATTGAAAAATGACATCTGTGCCCGGAACACGGAGCTTTAAGATGGATGTACAGGTTCATTCGTGCTTGCCTAGTAAATAATGCAGTCTAATGTGAGTGAATTCAGTACGGTCTTAACATCCAACAGGGGAGTCTAGATGCATCCGCGATGTGGCCCTGTAGCATAGATCAACGGGCATCCTTGTGCTTGCTACTCCTCTCAGTCCGCTGTATCCCAGTGGTAAGTAACAAGTGGTGTCTAAGTTTCCCCCTTGCTCGGCGCAAGTATCATTTCGAATTCCTGCTGACACTGTCCATGACGCGTGAGTGACGTCAGCGTGTTTCGCTACGTGCTTGCGTAGCTTCTTCAGAATAATGTCCCCTCTTCCTCGACCCTCAAATAGCATCTGGAGGGGCCCTCCTTTGTTTTTTAAAAGCCAATCAAATTGATACAAAGCCTTATCGACATCAGACAGACAAACCTACAGACGCACAGTGTATTCATTCATTGCATTCATTTCCCATTTTTTGTGTGTATATGAATGCTTTCACATTTTTAGCAACATAACAACCTCATGTCATTTTAATAAGTTATATGTTATTATACATCTTCGATGTATAACGTATGATGTATTGCCCTCACTCGACTGCTTGCTTGAGAGGGGAGCAGACCGGATCATTTTCCCTGCTACCGACGGCTCCAGTAAGTGGGAAAAACGACCCGCCGTCCATAAAGGTGACCGCCCGCCGTTTAAAAAAATACCTGGGTTATGGCAGCTATCTGCTGCCATATTCCTGGTATTTAATGTCAAAGTACCAACTTAAAACTGCGACAGGTGGTCCGGAAGTGGTTAAAAATCACTAAAAACAAAATTTCACATGTATCAATAGCACACAACATGTCTTTTAAAGCAAATAACATTACATTTGTATTTAAAAAAATGTATCTGGCTAGTGGGTGAATTGCCGACATTTGGCATTAGAGATTGTTGAGAATTCATTTTTTCTTTTCAGTTAAGCTGGCCATAGAAGAGTAGGTTTATTTTGTTCAGCTACCGGGCTGAACAAAAACAAATAACAGTTCTTTCATCCAAATAAATAAAGTGATGGAGGAATACCCCCTGTTAGGACATTGTGGGGTTGATTTACTAAAACTGGATAGTGCAAACTCTGCTGCAGCTCTGCATAGAAACCAATCAGCTTCCAGGTTTTATTGTCAAAATGTATTTGAACAATCTGAAGTTAGAAGCTGATTGGCTATCATTCACGGCTGCACAAGATTTTGCACTTTCCTTATTTAGTAAATCAACCCCAATATTTTGACAAAGGGACTTGAAAAAGAAACAAAGTAGCAAGGGTGCAGGGATTAGGATACTGGTAACAAGTTTATTTACAAAAAACATAGCATCAATATAATGGGGAAGGACTGTGCCGGTGTTCCGTGAAAAAACCCTGGTCCCCTGATCTGTACTAAAGAGCTGCAGGGTTGTTTCCTTTGATGTGTACACCTATACCATCGATTCTTACTGTAGCTTTCAAAGGCTATTTCCGGCCGGTGTCCAGGACCTGATGGAACGCATTGACGGACGTCTTCCGCGTGCGTCATTTCCGGTTCCGGCTGATGATCAAGTGGAATGCACTTGCGGTTCACATCCGCCCATGTAATTTCCGGTCAGTTCCTTTATATGCGTGCTGCCGTTTGTATCCGGTCCACCTCTGATGATGTCATTTCCTTGACGACACGCGTCAGGTGATCCGGATCGAGCAGCACGCCACCAATACCGCGGTTTTATTGTATTATGCTTGTACACATCCACCGTTGTGTGAGTATGTTTTTATACATCCATTAAAACTAGAGTCTGTACAGTCTACATTATGTCCTGTCTCTTTCTTTTGAGGTGAATTGATTATTGCTGGGACCATATATTCAGTCTGGTGGTACGTTTTGAGCCTTCATTGCCCTGTTACCATGATCTGCTGAGGCATTGGGAATTGATGATATTGATCCGTTGGCACTGTCTGTGATTGATGGCCCAATTTGAGTTTAGTTCATTGCCTATATCCACCTAACATCTGGTAAGCAGTTGGCATATCTCCACGCTTGGGTGTTGGCTTCTTCTCATCCGCACGGCTCTGAAACTGGGAATTGGTCTCCACTACTTTCATCTTTTTTGGACTGTTGGGACTTTTTGTGGACACTCCAAATTGACAAATCTAGTTTTATCAGTTTAGTGTTTGGCGCTACTACACCTTTTTATCTATGCTTATGTGATTGTAATCTATCATTTAGTTGGCTGCCTTCACATATATCTTCAGTGATCCTCATTAATATCATAATTTTTTGCTGTCCGAGCGCAGATTCTTTTCCATTTTTTACCTATTGTTGCTAGATTACTTATTATCTGCTGCTGGACGTTGCTATGGATATTTTTTCCTACAGAAGCAATAGCATTATCAATGTAAGTGATGTCTTCAATGATTTGGAGGAACCCTCTGTGACGGACTTGGGGGGGTCCTTCCTTAGATTGAAGAACATCATGATTTCCGAAATACATACTAAATGGGACATTGCCCTTCTGGATAAATATTTGGAACTGAGCATGGTCCCGCGTAGCCTCCGGTGGGAGATTAGCCCCCAGGAGGATGAGAAGGACCTAATAGTCTGGGCTAAATATTTTAATGATGCCGGGCTAAATATGTTAAGGTTTCTGGTCAGTAGGAAAAGAGTTAAACTGACCAGATTGGATGAGGAAATTCTGTCTTTGAAAACGTCTATGGCTTCCTCTACTGAGAGTTTGGAATATATTAATAGATCCAACGCCCTTAAAAAGGTTCTCGAGAAGGAGGAATCGGACCAAAAAAGAAAAAAGAAAAAGAAGTATCTTAGGGATTTGGGCGATTACAAGTCCAACCTCATTTTCAAATGGCAGAAAAAGCAGGAATCATTACAAGCTGAGGTAGCAGGTCAATCCACTGCATCAGCTCCTGTCTCCCTCTCACAACCTGTTCTTCCCACGATTTCATCACCCCGCACTCCACGGACACCCGTTCAGCGAGAATGGGTACAGATACTGGGGAGAGGCAGGGGGCGTGACAAAAACAAAAGGGGCAAGGGTAATAGACCCCCCAATAATCCCCAATTTGTAGAGTATCAACACGACGGCTGTTATCAGGAGCGGAATAATTACCGTCACGGCCATAACAGCTATGGCACACCATGTAGGGATGACTGGTCATCACAAAATCGCTTTGCTCCTTTAGATCGAGATGATGACTATTACGACGATAGATACATCACTAATCGCCCGCAGTACACCAACCAGTGGAATGGAGGTGGACGAGGGGTGCAACAACAAGGATTTCAGGGGGATTTTCACAACCCCAGTCTAAACAGGAAACAGGATGGAAAACAAAAAGAGGGACCAGAGGGGGGAGGCGGACCAGACAAAAAAAGAAAAAGGCATTGATAGATGCTGGTATTTTTAATCTGAGTTCTGCCACCCTTACCGATAACGAGAAATTGGTCCTTGGACATGGTTTGAAATATGCCCCCACCAAACCCCTTGATAGGTTTGGACTTTTTATGGATGTACAGAAGTACATCCGTAAAATTAATGTCAAAAGATATGTCATGTCCAAACCTATTAGAGACAATAGGCTTGTCAATGGGGGCATCAGACATTCAGGACTTGTTAACGCTTCACTTTTCAACCCTCCTGGGTTTGTAGTACCATCTATTAGTGTCTTTAAGGACTTGGTCCTTAAAGATGTTGAGGCCTTACAAGTCAGGAATGATAGAAATGAGTTCCGGTTCAATGAGGGCCTCAAATCCCTCAAAAAAAGGAACGACATAGTTGTCAGGCCCGCTGATTAGGGGGGGGGGGGGATAGTTGTCCTTGACAAGTCCTCTTATTATGCGGAAATGAATAGATTGCTTTCCGACATGGATACATACAGTCCACTCCTTTATGATCCTACGAATAGGTTCAAGAAAGATCTATCTGCCCTAATCGATCAGGGATTTCAGGACAAAATTTTGAATAAGAAGGAGAGGTCTTTTTTGGTTCCGGTTGCTCCGAGAGTGCCCGTTCTATATTACCTCCCTAAGGTGCATAAGAACTCCCTTAATCCACCTGGGCGCCCCATAGTGAGCGGAATAGATTCCGTCACTAGCAGGATTGGGAGGTATATAGACGGGTACTTACAACCGATCGTCACCAATACCCCCTCTTATTTAAGAGATTCCACACAAGTTCTGAATCTATTGGAGCATATAGAGTGGAAGGAGGGATATCTGCTGGCTACAGCAGATGTCACCTCCTTGTATACTATAATTTCCCATGAACATGGGCAGCAAGCCGTCCAGACCTTCTTGGAGAGGGATGACTCTCTAGTTTCAGTACAGAGAGAGTTCATTTTGTCTTTACTCACATTCGCCATGCAACATAATTACTTTTGGTTTGGCGGCTCCTTTTTTCTGCAAAAGAGAGGAGTCGCCATGGGTGCCAAATATGCACCGAGCATGGCCAATCTGTTTATGGCCAAGTGGGAGGAGGACGTCATCTATGGCCGACCTAGACCTGAACTGGTTCTTTGGAGGCGCTACATTGATGACGTCCTCCTCCTATGGGATGGCGACAGATTATCTTTGGACAGCTTTATCAATGACCTTAATTCCAACAATCTTGGGATCGTCCTTCAGCATGAGGTCAGTGATAATAAGATCAATTTCCTTGACTTATCAATAGAGATTAAGGATGGTACGATTGTGACAAGCACTTTCTTCAAACCGACCGATCGCAACGGATATATCGAACAGGGGAGTTGTCACCATCCCTCCTGGTTGCGATCGGTCCCTCGAAGTCAGTTTTTACGACTTCGTCGCAATTGTACCAGTAAAGAAAGTTATCACAGTCAGGCTCTAGTGTTGAGGGACAAGTTTCTCGATAAAGGTTATGACGAGAGCAATTTGGATAAGGTGCTGTATGATGTTGAGAATGTTGACAGGTCCACCTTATTACATAAGCAGCCTAAGCAACAAGCCGATTCTAATCGCTTTGCTTTTTCCTTCATCACCACCTATTCAAAGCAGTTTGGAGACGTGAAACATATTTTTAAAAAACATTGGAGGGTTCTCCAAAATGACAAAGTGCAGGGCCCCCAATTACCTGAAGTTCCACCAGTAGTGTTCAGGGGTGTAGAGCCGTTGCGCCTCCAGATTGCTCCGAATGTACTCGATAAACCTGAGCGGTTACCTTTTTTTCATACCTTGACTGGCTATTATCCATGCAGGAAGTGCTCGGTATGTAAAGTAAACTCTCTTACCGGTAGAAAATTTTGCGAGGTTACATCTACGGCTACCTCTAAGACACACCCCATCAAACCCTTTATTGGCTGTTCCTCCAACAATGTGGTCTATCTGCTGCAATGTCCGTGCGGCCTACAATATATAGGCCGCACTAAAAGGACATTGACGGTGAGGGTGAGGGAACATATCAAAAATATCAGAAAGGGTTTTCCCAACCACAGCGTTTCGAGGCATTATGCCAATTGCCACGATAAAAACCCTGTGGGTACTAAGATCTGGGGGATCGATAAATTCACCCCCCATTGGAGTGGGAGCCATGTCCACCGGGAAATTTCCCGACTTGAAACTCGGTGGATTTTCAATATGAGGACTTACTCTCCATGGGGGCTGAACGTCGAGTGGGATGTGAATTGTTACATCAGTAACAGTTAATTATTTTGGATATCATTTTGAGGATCTTTTAGTGATGTATTTTATCCTATTTTATTTCATTTTATTAGTTTTTATTTCACAGGTATCAGTATTATATATATATGATATGTTTTATGAAGTTCAGGATGGTGTGGGTATGCGATGCTGTTACTATATATCCGTCTATGGTAGCATCGTTATCCTCCGCCCCATCTTATAAAGTTTTACCATCCATGGGATATTTATGTGACCTTGAGCAGGTTAATTTTATACCCAGTGTTATTTATGTACTATGTCATATATCTCTTGTAAGTAGAGAGGTATTGATGTTCTTTTCTCTATTTTTGTTGCATTACATATAGGATATTGCATAGTGTGTAATGGTTCTATTTTGTAATGTGCCTCCCACTTGATCTTTTTTATTTATGCTGGTAGTTTTTTCCTTCTTTTTTAACTTATCAGCACCGGTTGTTCGGATTACTCATGTCTTGGTGGAGGAGCATACAATCACTTCCTTATTTTTGGCCATCGAGACTTACTGTAGCTTTCAAAGGCTATTTCCGGCCGGTGTCCAGGACCTGATGGAACGCATTGACGGACGTCTTCCGCGTGCGTCATTTTCGGTTCCGGCTGATGATCAAGTGGAACGCACTTGCGGTTCACATCCGCCTCATTTCCGGTCTGTTCCTTTATATGCGTGCTGCCGTTTGTATCCGGTCCACCTCTGATGATGTAATTTCCTTGACGACACGCGTCAGGTGATCCGGATCAAGCAGCACGCCACCAATACCGCGGTTTTATTGTATTATGCTTGTACACATCCACCGTTGTGTGAGTATGTTTTTATACATCCATTAAAACTAGAGTCTGTACAGTCTACACTATGTCCTGCCCCTTTCTTTTGAGGTGAATTGATTATTGCTGGGACCATATATTCAGTCTGGTGGTACGTTTTGAGCCTTCATTGCCCTGTTACCATGATCTGCTGAGGCATTGGGAATTGATGATATTGATCCGTTGGCACTGTCTCTGATTGATGGCCCAATTTGAGTTTAGTTCATCGCCTATATCCACCTAACATCTGGTAAGCAGTTGGCATATCTCCACGCTTGGGTGTTGGCTTCTTTTCATCCGCACGGCTCTGAAACTGGGAATTGGTCTCCACTACTTTCATCTTTTTTGGACTGTTGGGACTTTTTGTGGACACTCCACATTGACAAATCTAGTTTTATCAGTTTAGTGTTTGGCGCTACTACACCTTTTTATCTATGCTTATGTGATTTGTAATCTATCATTTAGTTGGCTGCCTTCACATATAACTTCAGTGATCCTCATTAATATCATAATTTTTTGCTGTCCGAGCGCAGATTCTTTTCCATTTTTTACACCTATACCAGAGACTTTCTCATGGACCTTTTTCATCATATGGACTAAAACAGCATCATATGTTTATGGCTTCCTAAATGAGCATTGAATGAACAATCTACAGTATGTGCTGTTCAAATGATCAACTTCTGTTGAGCAGGGATGACCACACACATTTTGATTTGTCTATGGCCAACTTTAGGAAGTTCTTATCAATTAGATGAAAGGATCAGTAAGTAGCAGAGCCTTCTTCTGGAATAAGAAAATATAGCTGCCCAATTGTACATATATAATTGTAAAGTATAATATATACATACAAATATGGTCTTTCAAACATTGCTACACTAGTATTTGTATTTTGCTGATCTTTCTACATGTACTATATATTTAAAAACACTAAAAGGATGTAAGACTACTTTAAAAAACTGAACTCCCGATCAGCAGACAACTACTACTGAATTGCTTTATAGGTTTTCTTTTTACCTTAATTGAATGTAGTGCTACCCCTGCAGGAGTCACTTGGTAGATTGGATTTTCTGTTCTCCTGCCTTGCCTCTGAGAACAACCTCAGCCCACTGACACACCAGGTTAGGCAATTAAATACTGCATTGCTACTAGGAGCACGAACATAGATACTCTCACACAATTAAGGTTAAGTATCAAAAAAGCAAACATCAGACTGGTTACTGGTAAATGAACCCAATATATTGTCAAGCGTTGCAGTAAAAAGCAATATGCACATAAATGAGAAAGTAAAGGATCAGATCAATCACAGTTCCCTAGACAAAATATTCACTAGGTTATAGCAGCATAGAATGGTTTTCCATGCAGCTCAATTAGAGTAAACCTGGCAATCCATAAAATCAGCAATAAGTAATAGCATTAGAAAGCAGTAACAGCAATGATAATCAATACTGCAAAAACTCCTCTGTAAACAATAGGCTATATCCACTTTAGAGTGCACTCTTTATGAATGACAGCAATTAAATCTCCCTAAAGAGGTTCCTAAAGAGGTTCCTCTTACTATGGACAATAGGCAAGGTTCTTGTGAAGCAGCTACTGTATCTGAGTGAGCAGTCTTTAGCCCTAGTTCTTCAGCTTTCCAGTGTTGGGACCCAGTCTTTACGGTGGCGTACATGAAAACATTAAATTCTACATGCAGTAAATAATGCTGCTAGTTAGATCACCAGTCCCTATGTGCCCAGTCTTGCTGTTGTGGTGTATATAACCAAAAGTATTACAGTGGCCACTTCTAGCTGGAGTAATTGTCATTGTTGACATACTCCATTGTTGCACTTTTGTAAACGTTTACTTAAAAAAAATGTATTCGCTCTGTGATCAGCAAGTCCATGAGAGTCCAGGAGTCCAGCCCCCTTACCACGTGATGAGCTGTCAGCCAATGACAGCTGATCATGTGAAGTAAACAGCAGCTGGCAATCAGCTGTTTTAATATCCCAATACTATCAGTGTGAGGAGAAAAAAAAAAAAAGCTCTCGCCGGCTGCTGTCAGAGGGACATTGGTCCCGAAGAGGAGAGGGCAAATTGTGCCCTCCAGTGCCACCTACCAGTGCCCACACGTGCCCACCAGTGTCACACACCAGTGCCCACCAGTGCCACCTACCAGTGCCATCTGCCAGTGCCACCTACCAGTGTCCACCAGCGCCACCTACCAGTGCCCACCAGCGCCACCTACCAGTGCCACCGATCAGTGCCAATCAGTGCCCCATTGCCCCATCATAAGTGTCACCTACCAGTGCCTATCATTGCCCATCAGTACCACCCATCAGTGCCACCTATAAGTGCCCATGAGTGCTGCCTATTAGTGCCCTTCAGCGCCACCTACCAGTGCCCTTCAGTCCTACCCATAAGTGCCCATCGGTGCCACCCATCAGTGCCACCTATCAGTGCTGCCTTATCAGTGCCACCTTATCAGTGCCACCTTAACAGTGTTCATCAGTGTCACCTATCAGTGCCCAACAGTGCAGCCTATCAGTGCCCAACAGTGTTTGTTCAGCAAAAAATAAAAACCCCAGTAGTGATTAAATACCACCAAAAGAAAGCTCTATTTGTTTGAAAAAAATGATAAAAAAATGTCATTTGGGTACAGTGTTGCATGACCGTACAATTATCATTTAAAGTGCGACAGCACTGAAAGCTGAGAATTGGCCTGGGTAGGAGGGGGGGTTTAAGTGCCCAGTAGGCAAGTGGTTAAAAATAGCCCTCAGTGTCAGCTTGGAAATTGCTAGTATGCAGTACAATATTTCTTTAATGGTGAATGATACACCTTAATGGTTTAATCAGCATCCTGTTGTCATCACGTATTCAGCTACTGGCTCTGGAAGTCAAGGTTACAATGGTGTGACATCATTGCCAATAACCTAAAGTGCTGACGGTAATGATGATATTTACAGATTAAGCCTGGAGGGAAAAAAATTGTGTTACTTTGTCAAGACAATTTCAGCACCTGCAGAATAGAACAAACACAGTTTTTATACCTCTGTGAGCTACATTTGCTCTACTGCTCATTGGTAATGCATGAGAACAGTAGTAGTTTACAATTATTTTTTGAATTATTAATAGGTTCCGTTTTCCCCATCCGTGTCATATGATTAATTTTACAAAAATGAAAACTAAACTAAAGAAATTCAACTCTTCTAGTTGTTCTGATGACCACTGTCAAAATTCTGTTTTAGGCTGGGTTCACAGCAGGGGGTATGGTGCGTGTCTGTTCACCGTTTCAGGTGCCAATCAGGTCCGAATTTTTGCCTGGATTCGCAACCTGAACAGGACCAGAAGACGCATTGGACTCTTCTACCAATTCGGACCACGGCCGCCCTGGAGGTGTGTGAACCGGCTCCATTGAGAGCCGTTTACAGCCTCTTGTCATGCGAATTGGATGCGGGGAAAACCCGCATCCAATTCGCATAAATATAAACCCAGCCTTACAGTTCTCATCAGGACAAGAGAGGAGAGGAAACCTCCCAACTGAGACTCCAGTTCTGGTTGCAACTTTTAAAGTTTTTTTTCACTTGCTGTTTTGTCTAAAGTACATTGAATAAAGAAAAAAAAAATTTGGTGGGAACAGAGCAAGTAAAAACATGACAGAAATATGACATAGGCACAAACCTTCCTCCATTCTTTAAAAAAAGATTTGGTGTTTTCTTTACATTTCAAATATTAGGTATTGGTATTATTCTTGAATAAGCTCAAAACCTGTTTTATGGCTATCATGTGATTGTTGTGTTTTAGCACTTGTTGAAGTTTTGGCAGCAGTGGCGGCTGGCACCCCCCCTCCCCCCAAAAAAAGAAGAAAGAAGATAAAAAAAAAGTGTCTATTTTTTGCCCACTAGGGGCGCCGGACTTAGTGCTGGGTATGGGGGGGTGAGTTTTTTGACTCCACCCTGGGCTGCCAGAGGCGCCCCGACACTCCCCACTTTTCTGATGTCCGGGCTATGATTGGTCCAAACTCCAGCCTGGACCGAACACAGTAGGACATGGACCTGGTGACGTGACGCGTGGGGGCGGTGCACCGCCCCGGCGTCACGATCACCTTCCGGCTTCCAGCGCAGAGAGGAGTGTCGGACTGAGGACGGACGGAGCTCAGAGAGCCGCGTGAGACGTCTCAACATCTGCATCCAGCGGCGGCGCGTGAGGAAGAAGAGGAGCTCGTCGTTCGTCTCGACTGTGTTCTTCTCGTCTGCGTCTCAGAAGACTCCGGGTCGACTCAGCAGGAGCACGTGGTGACCGCCTGTGAGAGGTAAGTGAAGTGATGCCTCAGGGGGGGGGGCCCGGCCTACACACTGCTAAGGGGGCAAGCACGCACGCTGGTCTCTGCATTGATGGGGGGGCACGGCAGCTCACTGCATTGATGGGGGGGCACAGCAAGCTGGTCAGTGGTCACTGCATTGATGGGGGGGGGCACAGCAAGCTGGTCAGTGGTCACTGCATTGATGGGGAGGGGAGGCACAGCAAGCTGGTCAGTGGTCACTGCATTGATGGGGAGGGGAGGCACAGCAAGCTGGTCAGTGGTCACTGCATAGATGGGGAGGGGAGGCACAGCAAGCTGGTCAGTGGTCACTGCATTGATGGGGGGGCACAGCAAGCTGGTCAGTGGTCACTGCATTGATGGGGGGGCACGGCAAGCTGGTCAGTGGTCACTGTATGGAGGGGGGGGGGGACGGCAGACAAGCTGGTCACTGCATTGATGGGGCATGGGGGCACGGCAAGCTGGTCAGGTCACTGATGATGGGGGTAAGCTGGTCACTGATGATGGGGGCACGGCAAGCTAGTCACTGATGATGGGGGCACAGCAAGCTGGTCAGTGGTCACTGCATGGCAAGCTGGTCACTGATGATGGGGGCACAGCAAGCTGGTCAGGTCACTGATGATGGGGGCATGGCAAGCTGGTCAGGTCACTGATGATGGGGGCCCGGCAAGCAGGTCACCGATGATGGGGGCACGGCAAGTTAGTCACTGATGATGGGGGCACGACAAGATGGTCACTGATGATGGGGGCACGGCAAGCTGGTCAGGTCACTGATGATGGGGGCATGGCAAGCTGGTCAGGTCACTGATGATGGGGGCAAGCTGGTCACTGATGATGGGGGCACAGCAAGCTGGTCACTGATGATGGGGGCACGGCAAGATGGTCACTGATGATGGGGGCACAGCAAGCTGGTCAGTGGTCACTGCATTGATGGGGGGGGGGCACGGCAGACAAGCTAGCTGGTCACTGCATTGATGGGGCATGGGGGCACAGCAAGCTGGTCAGGTCACTGATGATGGGGGCACGGCAAGCTGGTCTGGTCACTGATGATGGGGGCACGGCAAGCTGGTCACTGATGATGGGGGCACAGCAAGTCGGTCACTGCATTGGTGATGGGGGCATTTTTTACAGCGTTTTTTGCCGCAAACTTTTCTTTTTGCGCCCCCCCCCCAAAAAATTTTGAGCACCAGCCGCCACTGTCTGGCAGTCTGAAATTGCTCAAACCAGTTACTGGAATTGTATGATGCAAAAGATTTGTGTAAAATTGAATTGGGGTATGAACCTGTTTGGTTAGCTAGGTTCCCTTTCTCCTTTGCACAAGGAAACGAAGCCCATTCCTATGGTAATAAATGGTCAGGCTTAATTAGGTTCAAATACCTTCCTGCATCTAGGCCAGATGGTTCCAAAGAGGCTGTCCTGCCTTTGAAGTGGATTGTTAAGACCTAACCTCATTTTTGGTCTAATTCAGGGATCTCCAAACTACGGCCCTCCAGCTGTTGTGGAATGTCCCATGAGGCACTGTAAATCTCAGAAATTCGCAGATAGGACTAGGCATCATGGGAATTGTAGTTCCTGAACAACTGGAGAACCATAGTTTGGAGACCCCTGGCCTAACTGTTCCCAAGAGAGCAGACCATTTTCTTATTAACAAAATAAGAATAAGGAGACAGAGCAAATGATATGGATATTACTATGGGCAGGTGGTTTAACTATTTATATGACTGAGCGGAGTTTCTTTATAATAAGGTGTTTTGGCAGTGTCTGCTTTGAACTTTGCTGGCCTACACCAGCCCATGAGTGCCTTATACTAAATGTGACCAAAAACAGGCTAGGAAACGGTGCTAGTCCTGGTTCACTGGTGTGAGTGCTGGCTTGGGAGGGAGCCCCCATCCCGAGTCCAAACATCAATGTGTAGAAGTATGACTATCCCATAAGCTGCACATCAAAGCAAGTCCACTTGTGATGGTATGTGGCAATCTCAGCCTATGGCTCCCACCAAGCCACGCCCCTACATGTTTCGCTACCCCTCTCTTGGCTTAATCATGGGGATGAAGGGAAACCTTGATTAAGCTCTGAGGGGGCGGAGCAAAAATGCATTGGGGGCATGGCCTGGCGGGAGCTGAGGTTGCCGCATACCATCCCCATCACGTGTGGGCTTGATGTGAGTCTTAAGGAACATTCATACTTCTACACATTGCCTATACTAAAGCTTTAGTAATGCCAAAACAGTTCTAATAATATTGAGTGTTATTACCAGGTGGATGCATTCCAGTGTACAGTGTGTAAGGGGTTAGCTTGGTACTGGGTGTGAGGGACCCCCCCCTGGGTTGGTTCGCTACACAGAGAGACAGCCAAGGAGTGGTTGAAAACAACGGTCTATGGTCTATTCTTCCAATTTGCTGGAAACAAGTGCAAACATCCAAACAGCATAAATCAAACAAAACATAAAATAAACCCTGGCCACTTGGGGCATCTACCTTCACAACACAGGAACCTACCTATGGAGTCTGTCCCAACCTACTGCTGGGCAGACACTGCTGGTCATACAGCAGAAAACCAATAGTCTATTTGTTTTTCTTTTCACACAGAAAAAGTCAACACCACCTCACCTTCAGAAGTCTTTCTCAGCTCACTGCTCTCCTTAACGCAAAAAGTCTCAGGATGCAGCAATCAGTAGTCATCCTCTGGATAACCTATAGAGGCCTTAATTGCCTCATTCTGAATAGCTGCAGCTTTCCAACTTCCTTAGACCTTTCTGACTACCTCCGCAGCCGACACCTGATAATAATTGGTGAACTGTCTAAACAAGGCAGAAATGTATCTCCCGTCTGTGACAACACCCACAGATTTACCTGACTTCCTGTCACAAGAGGTTTAATATATAATTTAGGAATTTTAACAATAAATTTGTGGTATGAATAGCTTATACACAGTTACAATGGGCCAGTTTTTATCACACCTGGCCGATTCCCCTGTAGGGTTGGAAATCATTTAGGTTGATACCACTACTCAAGTGATGATCACCTGCCTCCAGGTCCACAGAGTCAGCTGCCCGGCATAGGCGCCATTCAGAGAATGCTTTGCATTTTTAAATGAAAGCAGTGTTCTCTGAGTGGATTAGTTGGAGACGGGTTGGTGGTCACATTCTCCACCTCATCCTGTCAGAGAAGGCTTTGCATTCATTCAGAAAATGCAAAGTATTCTCTAAATGGCACCCTTGCTGATTGGCCTACCTCCTGTGTTCAGAATGAATCAGGCCAGCCGCTCAGATATAACAAGTGGAGATCAATATATTCTATCTATCTATCTATCTATCTATCTATCTATCTATCTATCTATCTATCTATCTATCTATCTATCTATCTATCTATCTATCTATCTATCTATCTATCTATCTATCTATCTATCTATCTATCTATCTATCTATCCACACATATATATACTATATTGTCAAAAGTATTGGGACATCTGTCTTTACACAAACATGAACTATAATGGCATACCGGTCTTAGTCCATTGGGTTCAATATTGGGTTGGCCCACCCTTTGCAGCTATAAAAGCTTCAACTGTTCTGGGAAGGCTGTCCACAAGGTTTAGGAGTGTGTCTAAAGGAATGTTTGACCATTCTTCCAGAAGGGGATTTGTGAGGTCAGGCACTGATGTTGGATGGGAAGGCCAGGCACGCAGTCTTCGCTCTAATTCCTCCCAAAGGTCATCTATGTGGTTGAGGTCAGAACTCTGTGCAGGCCAGTCACGTTCCACTACCCAAAACTCGCTCATCCATGTCTTTATGGACCTTGCTTTGTGCACGGATTGTGCAGTCATGTTGAAACAGGAAGGTGGGGGTATGCCTTAATTGGAACTAGGGGCCAAGCCCAACCCCTGAAAAACAACCCCACACCATAATTCCCCCTCTGACAAATTATTTGGATCAGTGCACAAAGCAAGGTCCATAAAGACATGGATGAGCGAGTTTAGGGTGCACTTGACTGGCCTGCACATAGTCCTGACCTCAACCCGATAGAACACCTTTAAGATGAATTAGATCAGAAACTGCGGGCTAGGCCTTCTTGTCCAACATCAGTACCTGACATCACCAATGCGCTTCTGGAAAAATGGTCAAAAATTCCCATGGACACACTCCTAAACCTTGTGGACAGCCTTCCCAGAAGAGTTGAAGCTGTTATAGCTGCAAAGGGTGGGCCAACTCAATATTGAACCCTGCAAACTAAGACTAGGATGCATTAAAGTTCATGTGCGTGTAAAGGCAATATTTTTGACAATATAGTGTGGCTATATTGGTTCAAGCTGGATCAATGTAACAATGTAAAAATATACCATTCATCTTGAAATATGTAATTTTATTCTGTTATTTTGTATTGTTTTTCTTAACACACATAAAGTAATCAGTTTAATGCTTTTCCTTGTAAATGTGTCTTAAGAGTTTAAGGATATAACGCTGTCCAGGGCTGCCGCTAGAAATCACAGGGCCCCGTACAGCTTACCTGGCAGAGCCTGCCCACAAAATAATCAAAATCAAAAAATATTTTCACTAAAAATACATGAAAATCATTATTGGCAAACACAACAAAACGTACACAATGACGGGGGGAGGGGACAGGAGGGTAGAGTACATGGGGGGAAGGGGGGAGCAGTGCGCATAAGGGCACGAGTACAGCGATTGGGGGGTACAGTACAAGGGGCAGGAGGGCACAGTACAGGGGGGTAGGAAGGCATAGTACAGTGGTTTGGAAGGTACAGTACAGGGGGAAGCAGGAGGACACAGTACAGAGGGGGGCAGGAAGGTACAGTATGGGAGTGGGGGCAGGACAGTACAGTGGTTAGAAGAGTACAGTACAGGGGGGAGCGGGACGGCACAGAACAGGGTGAGGGTAAGCAGACACAGTACAAGGGGAAGGAGGGCACAGTTAGGGGCAGTAATGTACTGTATATAACAGAGGCCACCTTAAGCAGAGCTGTGCAGGGAAGCTGCTGTCACAGATCCTACCTATTCTAGCAGGTTGTCATGGGCTAAATCTACAACTGGAATCACAAAACTCCCTCTCTACCTTCCCCTCCGGAGTTTCTGGCTCTCTCCTGCCACTTTGCAGGGGTTAAGGAAGAACTATGAGATTGAGCATCCTATTACTGCTGCGGCTTGTGTGGATGGGATATGTTCACATTGGATGAATAGGAGAGGAGGGTCAGCAGGGATTGGTGCAGTACACATCCCACTTACAGAAACAGCAGAAGTAATAAGATGCTCCATCTCAGGGTTCTTCCTTAACCCCTGAAAAAATGGGGATGGGATGGGAGCCATGGGGTAGGGGAGAACCAAGAGGGGGTAAAAAGGGGGAATGGATAGGAGATGAGGGATGGGTAGAGAAGAACTGGGGATCCTAGTCTGTATAGAGATACAAAAAGTGGAGCATTTGTGCTGGCATGAGGGAAGGGGGAGGAGAGGCAAATAGATGGAGATCAAGGGGCTGGAGAGGGATGGACATGGGGAATACTGTGGCTGGTGAGGAATAGCCATAATATAATAAAAGCAAATGGGCTGGCAAGGAAGGGGAAAGGGAGTGATCTCCATTGACTAGTAAACATTTAGTACTGGGGGTGTGCAGGGTGGGGGATTCTTGCCATTTGCAATGTTTGTGTATGGGACACACACACACCTGTGTGAAGGTGAAGTGCCTCCAGAGAAGAAGAGTTTGGGGGGTGAGGGAAAATGAACTGGAGGGACTATTGTTGGGAAAGTGTCAGGAAGAGAATTCCAGCCAGCCGGGGAAGAGGTTGTAAATTTCAGGGCTGCTAGATGGGATGGATCTGTGTGAGAATGAAAGGGAGCATGACAGGATAGTGACTTAGGCAGGTGAGGAAGATCACTGAAGACTGCTATAGGTGTTACATAGTTAGTCAGATTGAAAAAAGATAAGTCCATCTGGCTCAACCAATAAATGATGTGAGAAATAGATAACGAGACTGACCTGTAGGAAATGCAAAAGAGCTGACCAAAGCGAGGGGGAACTGTTGGCAGGACACTGCGGGGAGGAAACTTCAAGGTCCCTCCATGCACCTAGGATCCCTGGGTAGATCCTAGAGAAGATGTCAAACGCATTGACGAAACGTGTTTAAGGTGGAACGCATGCCATCTACGTCACAGGAGCCGAGTGGAACGCAAGCCGGTATTCACCGCTCTTCACTCACGGGCTCCATTTTAGCTGGCGATTTTATTATTTTACCCTTTGTGTATTATACCTAAGTATATTAAAAATCTTTTAAACTGTAATACACTATTTGGAGCTTCTTTTATTCCTAATACCCTGACCGAACCCCGCGGAAGGAGGTTATCCAGGAGAGGGCAATCCGGAGCACTACATCGCCCAGCAGTATCTACTCTGGTCCAGGTGGCCAAACAAGCGCTAACAGGTCTTAATACCATAAAGTATATAAGACCCACTTCATCTGGTGAGTGTGTTATTCTATTATTCCCCACGGTGACATCAAGTACCAGCACCGGATTATTGGAGGATTGAACACAGAGCACTTGCACTTTATATTCACTCTGCACTCAAGAATAATCTGCATATTTGCACCTAAGTCACTCATGAACTGTATTTTATGAACAATTTTTGAACTGTTTTTTTGAGAACCATTTGATTGAATCACCACAGAAAGAACTGCACTTCCCATCACCTATTTACTCCTACCAATATGGTTTATATATAAAAATTGCACTGCATTTATTCAAGATTTGTATATTATAATTTGTAGTACACTATATACCTAGATTAGAAATATAGGGTTATTAATACTTTTTATTTATTGTGCTGAAAATCTGTATATATACACATTTCACCATTTAATTTACATTGGTTCTTATCACTAGCACTACAGCACTATAAAAAGGTTTAATGCACCATACAATACATAAGGCCTACCAACCTCACTATCCAATTGCAACTACTTGCACTGGTTAAGCAATTTTCCAGTACTAGCTCACCCATAGCAAGTGCTATAGTTGGTCCCATTTATTGTGGCTTTACTATTTTAGTTCCTAAAGATGCCTGTGCGTTATGACAGCCCTAACTCTCAGTCCAGAAACATCCACCTGTTTTCCCACAGTGCCCGGCAGGACAGGAAAGCGCTGGGGTGCCCAGGCAAACGCAGTGGGGATCATATGTGGCCCAGACAGGGAAGTGGATTGGTGTGATGTGGAAGTACAGGAACAATGCCCTGTGTGTCTCTTCCTCCAGCTTTCAACTGCTGGATGGGGAGACACACAGGACATTGTTTCTGTACTTCCACACCACACCTATACGCTTCCCTGTCTGGGCCCCCCTGTGTGCCTGGGCCCCCTACAGGAGGACTGGTGGTTGCACCCTATCAGCAGCCCTGATGCTGTCTACAGACTTTTTCTATGTTGGTGCGGTTTGCGTGAAAAGAGAAATCAGGTGACACAAGCAGATATATTGTGGCAGAGGATGTGTGTAGGTGTGACCCCTTTGTCTGTTTCTTCATGTGCACTTCAGTATTGTTCACATGTTATCATCATTTGCATTTAAGGAACAAATGACCTAAAAAATAGGCACAAATTCAAGCTGCTCTGTTAAAGTCAGTCCGCCCAAAACTGGCTTCTTCAGCGGCTTCTTGTGTGTATGACAAGGAATGTATAGAAATAATTACATACTTTATAGTACTATGTCCTTCCTGCCAGATAAAATAAAAGCAATCAATTAATCAATCATTGTACCTATTTGACATGTATGGAAGCAACCAATTAGTTTCTAGAAATACAATTGTCAGTGTATTTATAAATAAAACAATCATTGTAGGTACTGTATTATAGGGCAACAAAATTTTTTAGCACTTAAAGTGGAACTATACTTTACCTGAGCACCACAAATCAAAAATGCTATTCCATTAATTTTTAATATTCAAAGCAAACTCACCAATCTATCCATATCTCCATGCTTTATTTTGTTGAGATATTACTTTGAAAAACACCCCCTAGCATTCCTGGCTGTGGCCATCTTGAGTAAGTGCAGATGATTAATGTAGTAATCACTTCCTGGAATCCATTTGGCCTTAGCTCAGGCATGCATGCAGGGAGGAGAAAGCCCTT
Organism: Pelophylax lessonae; assembly: GCF_965119305.1. Taxonomy (NCBI): domain Eukaryota; kingdom Metazoa; phylum Chordata; class Amphibia; order Anura; family Ranidae; genus Pelophylax; species Pelophylax lessonae. The sequence continues at coordinate 194,189,369 of NC_138773.1, forward strand.
CCTACCTTACTGAAGACTCCTGGGATGTATGACATAATTTGCCTAGGTATGGAAACCAGTAAGTAACGGTAGAAATGTAAAAAAAAAAAAAGTTTAAAACAAGCAAATATGATAGACTTTTCTATTGATTTACTAATGCTAGCAGCATAAGGATTAAAAATAGTCAATGTTGACTGAGAGAGTGAAGTTCCACTTTAATGTATATGTTAACTTAGCCACCCAAATCTTATATAAGCTTTACGGCCCTTTCCATTGATCCTCGCTGACCAGGCGGATGGCTAGTCCGTGTCCGCTCCGCCTATGCAGAGCAGACACACACACAGCCCGATCTCCTCTATGGGCCCCTGTCCTTTTACACTCAACTGCAGTTCAATCCGATACTCCCATCCTTCTGTTTTTAGTGGATCGGATGTTGTTAGATGTAAACGGACACCCGCCGCTTCATAGATCACAATGTGTTCCATAACGTCAATTGGGGGGTCTGTGCGGGAAAACCTCAGACCAAACAGGAATAAAAATAATCACCATTCACTATCAACTTCCACAAAACTAAGAGGGGTATATGCAAATGCCAGGAGCCTAGCTAACAAAATGGATGAGTTGGAAATGTTAGTACATGAGGAGGACATAGACCTTGTGGGAATAACGGAAACTTGGTTCGACCCCTCACATTACTGGCTGGGCAATATCCAAGGGTATTCTTTGTACCGGAAGGACAGGGTAGGAAAAAGAGGGGGAGGGGTATGTCTCTATGTCAAGAATAATGTAAGGGTGATAGAGAGGAGTGATATTATGGAAGGGATGAGTATGGAGTTAGAATCCATGTGGGTAGAACTCCATAGGGAAGAAGACAAGGGAAAAGTAATTGTGGGGGTTTGCTATAGGCCACCCAACCAAAGGGAGGAGGTAAAGCTGGAATTTATATCACTGTTGTTGGGTAAAGTGACAAAACTGGGATCAGTCATCATATTGGAGGACTTCAATTATCACGACATTCACTGGGAAGAGGGAACTACACACTCACAGAAGGCCCGTCTATTCATAGAAACCTTACAGGACAACTACATGTCTCAGTTGGTGGATTCTCCTACTAGAGAAAATGCAGTATTGGATCTATTGATCACTAATGACCCAGACCTAATCTCGGAGGTAGGAGTCCAGGACAACCTGGGCTCTAGCGATCACAGGATGGTCACATTTAGCATAAATAACAATATAACAAGGCAAGTGGGGAACATAAGAACCCTAAACTTCTGAATGGCAAACTTTCCCAAATTGTGCTTAATGATGGAAAGGGTAAACTGGGACCAAACCCTGGGAACACTGACCACGGAGGAAAAATGTGAATGCTTTAGAAACATATTAAACAAATGCATCTTGCAGTGCATTCCTATGGGAAATAAATTTAGAAGAGACAAAGCCAAACCTGGCTGGCTAAATCGTAACGTTAAACTTATTAGGGGAAAAAAAATGGCCTTCAAGAAATATAAATCAGAGGGCACAGTATCGGCTTTCGAGCAATACAAGGAGGAAAATAAGAAATGTAAATACTAAATCAAAATGGCTAAAATCAACTTTGAGAGACAAATAGCGGAGGATAGTAAAAAGAATCCAAAGAAATTCTTTAAATATATCAACAGCAAAAAAAACTAGGGCAGAGCATATTGCACACATAATTAACGATGATTGGAGGATGGTTACAGAGGACACTGAAAAAGCAACCGTGCTGAACGCTTTTTTCGCGTCAGTCTTTACACAGGAAAAGGAGGGGTACACTGAACATGACTGTATCATTTGTAGTAATACACAGGACTTGCCGCTATGGCTAACAGAGGGTGAAATCAGGGAAAGGCTGGATAAACTTAACACAAATAAATCACTAGGCCCGGATGGCGTACATCCTAGAGTACTCAAAGAACTTAGCAGGATTATATCTAGACCACTGTTCCTGATCTTTGCTGACAGTATTATGACAGGAAATGTACCAGGGGATTGGAGGAAAGCTAATGTGATACTGATATTCAAAAAAAGGGCAGAGGCATGTCCCGGGAAATTATAGGCCTGTCAGTCTGACATTGATAGTATGTAAACTTCTGGAGGGGATTAGGGAAGGGACTATATTGTAGAGTTTGCTAAAGACAACATCATCAGCAGTAATCAGCACGGGTTTACAAATGGGCGTTCTTGTCAAACCAATCTCTTAACATTCTACGAGGAGGTGAGCTGTGAGCTAGATAGGGGGAGACCAGTGGATGTGGTGTAACTGGATTTCGCTAAGGCGTTTGATACAGTTCCCCACAAGCGCTTAATTTATAAAATAAGGTCTGCAGGCATCGACCGCAGGGTTTGCTCTTGGATACGGAACTGGCTAAAAGGGCGTGTCCAAAGGGTGGTAATAAATAGCGCATACTCAGACTGGTCTGAGGTGGTAAGTGGGGTCCCCCAAGGCTCAGTCCTGGGACCAACCTTGTTCAATTTATTCATGAACAGCATTGAGGATGGGATCAGTAGTTCTATATCAGTTTTTGCAGATGATACAAAATGGGGCAGGGCAATAACTGCACAGCATGAAGCAGGTTTTCTACAGAATGACTTGGACAAAATAACAGAGTGGGCAACGACATGGCAAATGAGGTTTAATGTGGAGAAGTGTAAGGTTTTGCACTTGGGGACTAAAAACATAAAAGCACAATACACTTTAGGGGGGAACCCTTTTGGGAATCAAAAATGGAGAAAGATCTGGGACTCTTGGTAGAGGATAGACTAGGCAATAGCATGCAATGTCAAGCGGCAGCTGCCAAAGCCGGCAAAATATTAGCATGCATAAAGAAAGGGATGTATTCCAGAGATAAGGCTATAATCCTTCCACTTTATAAAACTCTGGTCCAACCACATCTGGAGTATTCTGTCCAGTTCTGGTCGCCAGTCCTCAGGAGGGATGTGTTGGAGCTGGAGAGAGTCCAGAGAAGGGCAACTAAACTAATTAGGGGATTGGAGGACCTTAATTATGAAGAGCGTCTGCAATCGCTTGATTTATTCTCCCTGGAGAAGAGACGCCTGAGAGGGGACATGATAGCAATTTATAAATATCTCAATGGTGATCTCAGCATAGAAAAAAAGCTATTCAGTCGAAGGGATTGCATGGGGACTCGAGGGCATACCATGCGATTAGAGGCGAAGCGTTTTAACCTCAGGCAACGCGGGGGGTTCTTTACTGTTAGGGCTACAAGATTGTGGAATTCTCTACCACAAGAGGTGGTTTCTGCGGGAAGTATGGTGGCTTTCAAAAGACTCTTAGACATACATCTCAAGGATCAGAACATTCAGGGGTATGAGAGATGATTACAGCCACACATACCTACACAGGTTAAACTGAATGGACTATTGTCTTTATTCAACCTCACCTACTATGTAACTATGTAACAATGGAGGGTCAAATCGAGTTCACCTGAAAAACTGACAAGTGGACCTGATTGGATTGTTAGTGGGAAAGAAGTCCCTGTATGAAGTTCCATATGCTCTCAGTAGTGCATAACAGTGCTTCTCACATTTTAAATAGTGCACATCCTCCCATTAAACAGCCAGCTGTTGGGGGGCCTATCCACAATATCTGCCGGATCCCTCAATCCCCCTCTATCTTGGATGATCTGATCATTACAATTTTGCGCCTCCTAGCAGCCACTCCAAGTCATTCAAACTCTGGGCATGTGCTCTCTCCTTCTCTAGCTGAGCTCACAACCACTGCAACTTTGATCTTCAAGTGCTGTGGGGGTTAAAATAGGTTGCTGGACCTGTCACAGGCACTCATCAAAAGGTGCCAACTATGCCTGACCTTTCTGCCTCTTTGCTCTATTTATCAAAGTCGTTGTGGAGGCCAGTCGGTGGACCTTTCACTCATCCGACTGGCCTCCATTTATAGATTGCTTTTTTTTCACTGTGGGATTTAAATGTACAACCCTAATAAAAGGAGTCGGGAAATGGGGGGGGGGGGGTTAGTCATAATCATTACTTTTACAAGTGCCTGGGACAGGTTCCTTGGCTTGTATTCATTCTCACCGATGATCACACCTCTGAGAGTATGGGCAGTTGAATGGAAATTTCACGGACAGAGAATCTACCAGAAAAAAGGACACTTATCATTCAGTGTAATTACTGTCCCTTGTGCCGATTTAAAAAAATATATATATTTTTAACCAAACTTAAGCTTTGAAGTGCTAATGTAACTTCAAAAGAAATGTTTAAACCTTTTTAGATCATTAGCTTTCTTTAAAATAATACCTGCTTGTCCTGTCATGAAGGTCCTTGTTCAGGCACTTGCTATAGCAGGGGTAGACAACCTCTGAAAGTTGGAGATCTACCTGACCAACATGGAAGAGATCAAAGATCACCAGGGTGCTCCTTTGTTTTTTTTTGTTTTGTTTTTTTTTCAGAAAAATAAATTTACTAGCAAGACCAAAATAATATGTGTGGAGCTAGAATTTCTGCTGCAGCAACAAACCAAAGCATTGTGGCTGCAGCATGTGTATACCCCTGGCTGCTAAAGGGGGAGTGGTTGGGAGGTGGTAAAACTGTAGCTCAGCCAAGGAGTTTTAATGGCCCCCCAACAGCTAGTGTTAACGAGCCCTAACGCACACTATACTTTAGAAAGTACCACCAAAGGCTTTGTTTAGACTTGCAGTTTTGGGACGGTAAAAATGGGCAGTTGAGCCACGTTTTTGGTGCTGCCGCCGCCTCACAGATGTTTTTTTTTTTGTTTTACACAGCGCTAAGAATTTTTCTGCAGCCGCAGCACCTCCAGCGAATAAACACTTATGGGAGCTCCATGCAAGAGCAAGTCTCCTCCCCTGCCCAGTTCTCTGCTTCCCTGCTCCGGGCTTCTCACCCTACTCTGCCTCTTTCCCTGCTCCAGGCTTCTCTCCCTACTCTGCCATGCTGTCTCCTTCCCTGCTCCAGGCTTCTCACCCTACTCTGCCATGCTGTCTCCTTCCCTGCTGCGGGCTTCTCACCCTACTCTGCCACGCTTTCTCCTTCCCTGTGCGGGGCTTCTCACCCTACTCTGCAACGCTGTCTCCTTCCCTGCTTCGGGCTTCTCACCCTACTTTGCAAAGCTGTCTCCTTCCCTGCTTTGGGCTTCTCACCCTACTTAGCGATGCTGTCTCTTTCCTTGCTTCGTGCTTCTCAACCCATTCTGTCATGCTGTCACTTTCCCTGCTCTGGGCTTCTCACCCTACCCTGCCACGCTGTCTCTTTCTCTGCTCCGGGCTTCTCACCCTATGCTACCAGGCTGTCTCTTTCCCTGCTCCGGGTTTCTCACCCTACTCTGCCACGCTGTCTCTTTCTCTGCTCCAGGCGTCTCACTCTACTCTTCCATGCTGTCTCTTTCCCTGCTCCAGGGTTCTCACCCTACTCTGCCAAGGTGTCTTCTTCCCTGCACCGGGCTTCTCTCCCTACTCTGCCACACTGTCTTCTTCTCTGCTCTGGACTTCTCACCCTATGCTGTCAGGCTTTCTCCTTCCCTGCTCCTGGTTTCTCACCCTACTCTGCCACGCTGTCTTCTTCTCTGCTCTGGACTTCTCACCCTACTCTGCCACGCTGTCTTCTTCTCTGCTCTGGACTTCTCACCCTATGCTGCCAGGCTGTCTCTTTCCCTGCTCTGGACTTCTCACCCTATGCTGCCAGGCTGTCTCTTTCCCTGCTCCGGGTTTCTCACTGTACTCTTCCATGCTGTCTCTTTCCCTGCTCCAGGGTTCTCACCCTACTCTGCCACGCGGTCTTCTTCTCTGCTCTGGACTTCTCACCCTACTCTGCCACGCTGTCTTCTTCCCTGCTTCAGGCTTCTCACCCTACTCTGCCACGCTGTCTTCTTCTCTGCTCTGGACTTCTCACCCTACTCTGCTACGCTGTCTTCTTCTCTGATCCGGACTTCTCACCCTACTATGCCACGCTGTCTTCTTTTCCTGCTCCAGGCTTCTCGCCCTACTCTGCCACGCTGTCTCTTTCCCTGCTCCAGGCTTCTCACCCTTCTCTGCCACTCAGTTTTTTTCCCTGCTCCGGGCTTCTCACCCTACTCTGCCACACTGTTTACTTCCCTGCTCCTGACTTTTCGCCCACCTCACTCTGACCACTCCACTGGGGTGAAGCAGTTTAGACTATGGTCGGCAATGCAGAGGGGCGATCTACCCGTCACCTTGCCGCAATCGACAGGTAGATCGCTATCGATGGGTTGCTGACCCTTGTGCTATAGAGTTAAACCCACTCCTGTGTTCCTGTCCCAGTTCTCACCTTGTTTGCCAACAGAGGCTGAAATTGGCTATACCGAAACACTACACAGGCAAGTTCCACTGTTGCAAACAAAAAGACAAGAAAAGGGCGCACCGACCTAGCGCATTATCCTCAATATAGGCTTTATTAGTTGAAACAAAAAATGGCTACTTACAAACGTAGGTGAAAGTCAATCACATCAAACTCATGCATTTGAGTATCAGAAGTAGTCCATACAGATGTCCATAGTCTCATTAGGATGACGGCTGACGCGTTTCGAGGCATAAGCCTCTTCCTCAGAGCCACTGTCCCATGATCTACTCACAGGTTTAAATACCAGTGCAAAGGCCCAAAGACCATCCATGAGGTCCATGGAACTCCTCCCCTTGGGGCGTGGCAGTGGTGCTAGAGCTCATCCACCATGCAGTTCCACTGTTGTCACAATCAGGAAGCCAGTTCTGAGAAATGCTATGCAGTTATCACTGGAGCAAGTGCACGCAGACAGAACACTGCTGCAAATGGTGCAGATAGTAAGAAAGTGTTGCATCCCTTCTTCATTGCCTGTCAGTAGCCTGTGAAACCCAATCTGAATAAAAAAGTATTCTTTCACAGATACTGGACAAGGGTAAGTTGTTGTCTGTAGAATTGCTGAGTGTGCCTAATCAATGATTACTTCTCAATTTTTCCTCCATCAACACCCATCAACACTTATAAATTTAAAATAAAAAATAAATTAAAGATGATGAAAACTTAAAACAAAATTCCTGGCTGAGACAAGTCTTCCTATTGGCCAAGGTTTCAATAAGGAATCATTTGACTAATTAGCGCATGCCTACATATTTTGAGGGCAAAGTTAATCAAAACCATATGGATCTTCATTTTAAGGGGTTTTTTTTTTTTTTATATGTCAGTGTGTTTTTCTTTTTCTTAAGTTCCATGGGGAAAATCATGTTGCTGGTGGGAAGATTTATTGAGTTACCATAAGCCCCCATTCACATTGGCACGATTTGATATGTAGTTCCTGCACTACTTTTGGTGACTTCAGGGGAGATTTCAATAGACATCTGTGCATGAACCCACACAGATGTCTTTCAAATCACCCCCGAACTTGCACTGAAATTCAGGTTTGAAATCGTGCGAGTTCATTACAAACCCGCACTCAATGTGAACGAGGGCTTAGACAGAGAAAACAATATAAAAGTTGATGGGATCTCAAAAAGATGATTAGACTCAGAAAGACACTCACTAAGGGAATGGTTTAAAAGAGTGGAATACTTATACAATATGGAGTATCTATGTAGCACGAAAGAGGATAGGATGGAAAAAATTTGCTGGAATCTGGGAAAATTGGACGGATTTCAGGAAACCAGTAAATATGTGGGAATATGTATAGAGTAATAGATAAAGAGAGAGGGAGAGGGAGGCAGGGAGAAAGAAGAGAAGAGGGAGGCATAGGAGTGGAAAGGAGGTGGGGGGAGGGATTGGGGGATATTAGCACATTTTTTGTGTTTTTTGGATACTTAATGATTTGTATCTCTTCTTTTCATATGATTTTTTTTTTGTTGCATTGAGAAAATAAATAAAATTTCCCCTACTCTAATTTTTTTTTTTATTGCTGTCTGTGTTACAGTTGGATAATTTTTCCTCACTTCCTATTCCTGTTTGGACAGTAAGTAAATCCCTCTAATAGAGAGAACAGTAGGGGTTCTAATCTTTACCCACTATATTCAAAACTTAAAAATAAAGAAAATGTTGTCTTGTCATACACTTTAACAAAACAGATCAAAAACAAAAATTAAAAAGGGTAGAGTCCTTTAAGTCACTAGACATTGAGAATCAAATTAATAAAAGTTAAAGAGACTTTAATCAAACATTCACTGGTTGTGAACCAGTGACTGCCATTAAAAACATATGCACAAGGAAGAATATGAATATTTGGTGAATGTCAGAATAATTGCTTTATAAATAAACCCCTAGGTACCTTTACCCTTTTTGAAAGTCAGTGAGAATGTAGTTATGCTTTGATGGAAGCAAAGCAATTTGGCAGAATAAAGTACAGTATGCAGACTCCATCTGCTGGTGACTAAGCATAATACTAAACAGGAATAGCAGAAAATCAGACACTCATTTACTATCTAGGATGAAAAAAGTGCAGATTAAAAAAACAATACTTATTATATTTCTATGTATTGCCGAAACATATATTTTTAACAGAAATACAGTCGAGAAGGTTTAAAACACCTGTTGGGTTTTACTTATATGGCTATGTTGGAGGTATATTTTCTCACTTTAAAGAGATAACAATTATGGAGATGACAATTTACCAAAAGAGGAAAAATATAAAACAGGGAAAAAGACAACGCTTTAAAGCTATGAAAGGCAATAATTCTTGCAATTATTATTACCGTATTTAAAAAAAATGCCAAACTACCCTCTGGTGATTTTAATTAATTTACCAACTGATCTGCTAGGATGTACTCCCTAAACCATAAAATACAAGTATATAAAGCTAATAAGGCCACCACGTGTGGTCACGAAAGACGTTAATACTGGTATAAAAATCCTAATAATATCAAAATGCAAAAATCACAGATCATGCCACCTAAAGCAGTAACAACCTATAAAACCAAGATCCAGACTTTAGACTAGTGTGTAAGTGTATATTCCATCGTACTAAAACAAGAGTCAATGTTACAGGATCCTGGATGATATACCATCCAATGTCATCTGGGTTATTCAAGATTTAGTCAAAGGAGTAACACCCATGTACCCAGTTTTTTTTTTTTTTTTTTTATAGTAATTATTGCACTTAGCACCCTCAAAATGTTAGGCTATTAGTTATAACAATGTCCAACAAAAGCAGAATGGTGAAGCACAGCATATAGGGACAGTCCCTTGAGATGCTGTCAATATGATCAATTTCCCAATCTTAAAGCTGAAGACAGTTGCTAGTAATAGTTGCACACTTGATCATCATCACCATTCTGTATTCATTACTGGACAATAGTAAACATTTTATACACATAAGTCCTATGTATTGTACATTTTAGGCAAGAGAGCCTCAAAGCAAATATGTTAGTAGAGCAGTATAAAGGGGTAGCCCGCCACTAATATTTTTCTCCTCCTAATGGCAGTAGGTTAGTGCACAAGCAGTTAGTGCCCAGGCTATCTCAATAACAAGTGGGGTAATAAGTTCATACAACACTGCGACTGTCCACTCCATCTTACCACCCACAGGCAATAGCGTTAGCAGCTTGATCCTGCTCACTCCTTAGTGTAATTCTTCAACAATAATTGTCATAATACATGGCAGGGAGGGTCCCAGCTTCCATGTTATCTGTGCATAAAGCTCAGCAGTTTGTTACTCATGGATTAGAAGATAGCCATTTCTCCATCCCAGTCCATTCTTGCTGATTGGGGGAGCAGCACTTGGGTGGGAGAAGATCGACTCGGCTGCCAGACGTTACACCACTATGTTTTGCTCACCCTATATGCAGGCTTCATCAGGATACTCTGGGATGGTCCTGACAAAGCCAACACTGTATGCAATGAAACCAAATGCCCTCTCCTCTTGTTTTCCATAGCAGCAAGAAATTAAAAGTTGGACACATTTTTTACTGTAATTAACAGTAGATGTTTCTAAGCTGTTAGAAACTAATTAAAATTACCTTTAGAGTCTCAGATTTATTGTTTGGTGATTTATTACTTCACAGTGCATGCAGCTAGAGGGATGAAGTCTTGTTATAAAGCTTGTTTGCTGTCTTTTAAGTGTAGCCCTGCCCAAGAGGGAGTGGCTGGTTGCATGGGTATCCTCTTCACTTCTCTCACCCTGAGCCTGCTCCAACCCATCTGACACTATTAGTTCTGTCATTGTGAATAATTGAGACCACAAGTATTGCAGTGAATAATCAATTTACTGCTTTCGACTTTTTATGTAAAACAGCGACAATTGAGTACTGTCCGTGATATTTTTTTATTTGCACTAACATACAATTTTTCAGGACAAGCTTTCCGGTATGTCCCCTTCATCAAGATCCAAGCAGTACTGATCCACAAAATGTTAGCAGCATGGTAAAGAAACACAAAATCTCTAAGCCAAAAGGAAAAAAAAAAAAAGGAAAAAAACCAAACAAACATAAGTTTAACTTGCATGGTAATAAAACTAGCTTGATTAGTGAGATAAGATAGAGGGAGAGTTGAAGACAGGGGAAGATGGGGGGGGGGGGGGGATAGTCACGGAGGGGGTCGTAAAACTGTAGGATAATGAGTAAGGAAACCCATATCTAAATTTAAGCCGTTATTTTTTGTGTCAAAAAGAAGTATCATTCTTAGTTCAAAAGTTTTCCTTTCCTGCATGGTTCTGAAATTCCCTTTAAGAACTAAAACATTGAGGTCTTCTATAGTGTGGTCTGGTTGTGAAAAATGATGTCCCACAGGTGTACAGAAATTGTCATAATATGGGTTTCCTTACTCATTATCCCACAGTTTTAAGACCCCCTCCGTGACTATACCCCCCCCCCCCCACCTTCCCCTGTCTTCAACTCTCCCTCTATCTTATCTCACTAATCAAGCTAGTTTTATTACCATGCCAGTTAAACTTATGTTTGTTTGGTTTTTTCCTTTTTTTTTTTTTTATTCCTTTGGCTTAGAGATTTTGTGTTTCTTTACCATGCTGCTAACATTTTGTGGATCAGTACTGCTTGGATCTTGATGAAGGGGACATACCCCGAAAGCTTGTCCTGAAAAATTGTATGTTAGTGCAAATAAAAAAAGTATCGCGGACAGTACTCAATTGTCTCTGTCGCAAGTGCACTAATACGGCTACAATTACCTCAAGTATGTAAAACAGCAATATGCAAACAGAATCAGAAATAACACAGATGTTGCTAAAGGGATAGATCCTGAATTCCCAACCAAGGATTTAGGCCTTTCAGTTCAGCACTCAGGATCCAGAACGCAGGCCACACATACATATGCACAAACAAATGTGTATGTATGCTAGAGGATTGCGCTCAGCAAAAATAAACAATGCTTAAAATAAGCTAAAGTAATTAGAGAGTGACCATAGATAAGAATGACCTGGTAACTAAGTAAGCAATATATCAATATTGGAACAACTATCAGAGTGCACTCTGTGTACTAACCAGGGGGGGCCTTTATGATGAATTGCAAGAGTCTCCTGGATAGTGAGACCTCACTTGTCTTCACCGGCAAGGAATTCCCAACAATCCCAGGAAAGTATTTGTAATCCAATAAGGGTAGAGATTATGAACTGTATTCCCCAAAGCAGCCAATAGTTGTAATCCACAGAGAAGCAAACATAATAAATCCTAATGCGTCACAACAGGTTGACAGTCTAGAACTGGATAGAGGTCTTGAGGCCTAGCTTACCCACCTCGCACTATATACAGTTGTATTCAAAATTATTCAACCCCCCAATGCTGTAAAGGGTTTTAGGGAATTTAGTGTACATTTATAATTGTATTCAGAATGAAATCCTACAAGGACTTCTTAAAGAACCATATGCAACTAAAATGACATCAATTGGTTTTGTAATACAGTAGTAAATGTTTCTTTTGTGAATTCTTCATTGACACAATTATTTAACCCCTTAAAGACTAGCACTCTGAAGAACAGAGGTTCATTGAAGTGTTTTCAATCAGGTATTGAAAACACCTGTGGATGTCAGGGAGCAGCAATAAAGCCTAATAAGCACCAATTAGGCAGCTTTAAAATGACTGTGATACTCATCTCCTTCTAGACATTTACTGGTGTGGTTACAAACATGGTGTGGTGAAGTCAAGAGAATGGTCCAGGAAGACAAAAGAAGAGGTGATTACTCTTCACAGGAAGGGCAATGGCTATAAGAAGATTGCAAAGATGTTAAACATACCAAGAGACACCATAGGAAACATCATTCGCAAATTCAAGGCAAAGGGCACTGTTGAAAAGCTACCTGGTCGTGGCAGAAAGAAGATGCTGACTTTGACTGCTGTGCGCTACCTGAAGGGTAGAGTGGAGAAAAGTCCCCGTGTGACTGCTGAGGAACTGAGAAACGATTTGTCAGATGTGGGTACTGAAGTTTCTGCTCAGACAATACGGCGCACACTGCGTAATGAAGGCCTCCATGCCAGAACTCCCAGGCACACCCCCTTGCTGTCTCCAAAGAATAAGAAGAGTCGACTGCAGTATGCCAAAAGTCACGTGGACAAACCACAGAAATTTTGGGATAGTGTTCTGTGGACTGATGAAACAAAATTAGAACTGTTTGGACCTATGGATCAACGCTATGTTTGGAGGAGGAAGAACAAGGCCTATGAAGAAAAGAACACCTTGCCTACTGTGAAGCATGGCGGGTGGTCAATCATGCTTTGGGGCTGTTTTGCTTCTGCAGGTACAGGGAAGCTTCAGCGTGTGCAAGGTACCATGAATTCTCTTCAGTACCAGGAGATATTGGATGACAATGTGATGCAGTCCGTCACAAACCTGAGGCTTGGGAGACGTTGGACCTTTCAACAGGACAATGATCCTAAGCATACCTCCAAGTCCACTAGAGCATGGTTGCAGATTAAAGACTGGAACATTTTGGAGTGGCCAGACTTAAATCCGATTGAGAACCTCTGGTGGGACTTAAAGAAAGCAGTTGCAGTGCACAAGCCTAAGAATGTGACTGAACTGGAGGCTTTTGCCCATGACGAATGGGCGAAGATAACCGTAGATCGCTGCAAGACACTTGTGTCAAGCTATGCTTCACGTTTAAAAGCTGTTATATCTGTAAAAGGATGTTGTACTAAGTACTAAGATTGAATGTCACTTGGGGGTTGAATAAAACTGATAATGATGTGAGCACAGAAAAGACATTTGTGGTTATTTCATTATAAATGTTATGTTATATTTGTCTGACCTACACGTGCCTCTTTGATTTAATTGTAAGCAGGATGACTGAATGATCAAAATCAATGTCAAACTGGCCAAAACAATCAATTTCAGTGGGGGTTGAATAATTTTGAATACAACTGTATCTATCTGAAGCGTCCAGTGGTTTAGCTGAATGTCAGTATGGCCTTAGGAAAGTACACAGTCTAGGTCTGTGATTAACAGAGATATGGATACTGGATGTCTCCCAACCAAACCGGGAGCTCCGCTCTCCTCTGCGACCAGGCCCCGCTCCTCTCGGAGTCTCCGTCCGCCTGTCAGCAACCTTCCGCTCGGTCACGCTACCGAGACTACCTCTGCTCACTCACACCGACGGCTTCCCTCCGGTGTCCGCCACTAGGCCTCGGCCTAAGTTCCTGCGATCCGCAACAGCTCTTCCCCTTCTTTCCAGCACAATGTCCCCGAGGCAAGTGAGGTAAGTGGAGTCCCGCCCCCCTTTATATAGACACCCCCAGCAAGCTCCGTGAGTCCTATTGCTTCCTGGGAGAAATGTCTTTCTCTCCCTCCCATTAGTCTATTATCTTGCTCCTCCCATACTACATCTCCTATAATGCCCAATTCACTGTCCTTGCAGAACTTTAATAACAATAACAGTTTGAACAACACCAGCTGTGCGACCCGGCTACAAAAGAATATGTAAAAAGTCCATAGCCTGGTGCAAAAGTGCAATTTATAGGTTTAATAGAGCAGTTCAAGGGGCTACGCAAGCAGTCAGGCTAAAAGATGCCATGCGGCGCTTCAGTTTGTCTATTTAGGGGACATAAGTCACACCAGGCCAGAGATTCTGTCAGTTCTGCAGGGACAGTCTCAGAGGTGGTTGACGCGACCACAGATTGAGCCTCCAACAGGGACACTTGACACATGTTCCATGCTTGGCACATGTCTTAAATTCGGTGGTGCAGTGTTTCTTGAACAGGTACCAAGGCTTACAAAATCTTCTGAGACAGGCCAGAAAAGTCTGTGGCTATTTCTGGCAGTCATACAATGCCAGTGATCAGCTGGCTGACATTTAACAAGAATTCAACCTGCCCACCAACCGCCTCATTTGTGACATGCCCACAAGGTGGATCTCAACATTGGCAATGCTGTACAAGCAGCAGAGGGACATCAATGAGTACCTGTGTAAGTATGGCACAATAACAGGCTCAGGGGAGCTTGGCTTCTTTTCGCTACACCTGTGGCTGCTGATAAAGGATGCATGCACTGTCCTGTCACCATTTGAGGAGGCCACAAGAATGGTGATCCACGATAATGCATGCATCAGTGACACTATCCCTCTAGTCTTCCTGCTGGAGCACACACTTCGTGGAATCATGGACAGGGCACTTGAGGCAGAACAGTGGGAGGAAGAGGAGGACTTCCTTTCCTCTCAAGGCTCTATTTATGCAGATATTATTTCTGCGGGGCCGAAAAACACACAGGAGCAAGAGGAGGAGGATTGTAGCAGCATGGATGTAGAGTATAACATACAGCAGTCTTCAAAGGAAGGTTTTATTTCCCCAGAAACCCCAGGAGTTGTCTGTGGCTGGGGAGAAGTAGTTCCTGACAATGTCATCCTTAGTGACCCAAAGTACTCTCATATTGCTGGGAGCCGGCAATACATTACAGCCGCTAGCAAGTTTAAATGAGATATTTCCCATTAGAAATGTTAGTATTGCTGTAGAAGGCTCTTTACATCATACAGATGCGCCACTTTACAGGCAGACTAAGGAGACCCCCCAGGCATGATATTTAAAGGAATTTTTCATTTTTATTGTTTCACTTTAAGCATCATTAAAATCACTGCTCTTTTAAAAAGGATTGTTTAAAAAAAAATTTTTTTTGCATTGATACACCATACACTTTTTATGGCAATAACATGCATATAAGCCTTTAAAATGAGGACTTTTGATTTTTATTGTTCGCGCCCCATAGACTTTAATAGTGTTCGCATGTTTGCTAGAACTTTTTCCCTGTTCGAGATGTTCTGGTGCGAACCGAAAAGGGGGTTGTTTGGCCCATCCCTATTACTAACATTTGAAGCTGGTATATTCAAACAAAATTGTTATATTGTACTTTCAAGTGGTCATCAGTGTAGAGTGGTAGTTGTCAAGTGAAAATACAGAGGGTCCCAAACACTTTCAGAGGGCTGCACAAAAGCAGTGGACCTTCATCTGTTCAGATGCATAAGAGGCGCACCTCAATGCCTGAAAATTTTGGTCCTGCGGCATTTTATGCAACATACAGCAACATACCCTGTAGAGAAAGTTGGAGTACAATAAGCCCCATTATTAGTGTCAGTGGCTACTATCAAAATATTGCTGTGAGTGGGTGCAATAATATTCCCTAGCATTGGTCTCATCAATTGCAATATGAACTCTCAGCATTGGCGTCAGTGGTCGTAATAATATTTAGCAGCATTGGTGCAAGTAGCTGCAATAATAAACCCCATCATTTGTCTGAGCAGCTGCAAATATTTACCCCCAGCATTGGTGTCAGAGACCACAATAATAAACTCCAGCACTGGCAGGACTGCAATAATAATTCTCAGCACTATTGTGAGCGGCTTCAAAAATATTTAGCAGCATTGGTATCAATTTAAGCAACAATAACTCCCAACATTGGTGTCAGTGAATGCAATAACAACCCCCAGCACTGGTGGCAGAGAGTCAAAGACCGCAATAATAAACTACACAATAGTACTCCATTGCAGTGCTACTACCCCCCCCCCCCCCACTGGTGGCAGTGTTTTTTTAACCCCCACTATTGGTGGTTACTGGCAGTGAGCTCTATCCTACAAGCATTGATGATAACTTGCCTAATTACATGCTTCCACACTGCTCTCTCTCTCTTCCTGAGGCTGGGACTTCACTTTTACCGCGAGGCAGAGTATTCTGGGTACAATCTATTTCAGTGCTGGGCGCTGGAATGCAAGGTGCTTTTTAAAGTGTGACACTCTGCTGCTGCTCTGGTGCCCAGCAGTTGAAGGACGTAACATTCGGGGAGAAACACATGGAGAGCTGTGGTCCGCATACTGGGCACAAGTGGCTTTGAGCATATCCTCTGGGGACTCTGGACAAATGGCTCAATACATACTTGAACTACAACTAGGTTGACTATTCTACCTGCCAAAGGATTTTTAATTCTGCACAGCCACTATTATCTCAGCAAAACTATACAGCTAGGAAAGTCATTTACTGCCTAGTAGGGGTGTTAAAAATAATCGTCGAATTGATGCATCGTGATGCAGCCTTGAATGATTCTGCATTAATGCAGAGACCGGCTGCATCGCGATTGCATGAATTACGTCATCTTGGCGCACCTGCCTCCCCTGGGAGAGCCCTGCCAGTGTACTCTAAGGTTAAAAAAAGTCACTGCCAGCCCCTCTGTTTGATGAATCCATCCTATACTATCTAAGTGTTATTGTAAACTGATACCTGTAAACACCTTATTATCTCTGATCTTTTATGGCTGGTCACGTGGGCTCCGGCCGCTCTCATTCTCCAAACTAAAGGCTACAGAGGGAGGAGGAGAGCGGCCAGGGGTCACGTGACCGGCTATAAAAGATCAGAGATAATATGGTATTTACAGGCATCGGTTTACACTAACACTTAGACAGCTTAGAATGGATTCATAAACAGAGGGTCTGCCAGTGATTTTTTTTAACTTTAAAGTACGCTGACAGGGCTCTCCAAGGAGACTGGGGGGGGGGGGTCTCCTGAGAGTGCAGGGGGCTATGTAATGTAAAGGGGGGCTGTAGAATTTGAAGGGGGTCTGTGTAATGTAAAGGGGCTGTGTAAAGTAAAGGGGGGCTGTGTAATGTAAAGGGGGGCTGTGTAATGTAAAGGGGGGCTGTGTAATGGAAAGGGGGCTGTGTAATGTAAAGGGGGCTGTGGAATGTAAAGGGGGCTGTGTAATTCAGGGGGCCTGTGTAATGGAAAGGGGGGCTGTGGAATGGAAAGAGGGGCTGTGGAATGGAAAGAGGGGCTGTGGAATGGAAAGAGGGGCTGTGGAATGCGCAAGGGGGGTGTAAAGTGCAGGGGGGCTGTGGAATGTGCAGGGGGATGTATAATGTAAATGGGGTTGTTTAATGTTAAGGGGGTTGTTTAATGTTAAGGGGGTTATTTATTTTGCAGGGGGGCTGTGTAATGAAAAGAGGGTTGTTTATTGTGCAGGGGGTTGTGTAATGTAAAGGTGCTGTGCCATTTAGTATTTACTGTTCTTAATAAATACTGTTGTTGTCTGCTGTGTTAAGACTTTGCTACATGCAGGGAGTGACCTTTTTTTAAGAGCAGATAACATTAAAAAAATTTAGTTCTTCCGACTGCTTGAATTTTGTTATGAAAATCATGGGCAGTAATGGTGATGCATCACGGAATCGAATCGTTGACAGGATAGACATTATCAAATTAAATTGTGAGACCAGTGAAGATGTGCACCTCTACTCTCCTGTGAGTAGGCTAGAGATTGAGAGGGGACATAGGATTTCTGATTAAAAAATAACTATGACATTGACCTGGCTGTGCAGAGCTGTTTAAAATATGTATACAAAGTAACTCTATCATGAGAGAAGTATGGGGGTGCAGATTTTTTTGGAAATACAAGTTGCCTGGTTGTGCCTGACTTTAGTATGTTTCAGTCACAGTCCCAAAACAAGAAGGCTATAAAAGGACGTCAACAAATGTTAAGACTACTTATCTCTATAATTATTAAGGGTAAGATATAATTGAAATCAAAGTATCAGAATAAAAGCCAAGGAACTAGCATTTTCAAAGAAGAGTTAAGTAATAGCAGCCTTCACTAAACTCTAATCACAGTATCCCTTTAAACTATTTATTTATGTTTGGCTGAGGTTTAATTTTAGAATCCTATTCAATCCCCTCTGTAGGTCCCTTTTTTTATGCTTACCTTTTTCAGGAGCCTTCAGGCGGATCACATGTTGCACAGGGTCCTCCTTCTCTTTGGGTGTTTTTCTGGTGGTAGGTAGTTCTCATGAGGCAGAAATTAGCACTAACATCAAGTGTGTTGCTAGGATTGTGAAAGACCTGAGGTACAGGTAATTGGTAGGCTTGGCCCAAGCACACCTAAACATGGGAAGTCCTCAATCATAGAAAGCTGCTCCAGATGAGTGTGTCTCCAGCTAATCCCCACACACACTAGTCAGGGGCCAGCCCAGCTCACGCTGTATACTGTGAAACAAGAAGCTCTAGATGGCTGCACTTCCAAAAATCCACTTTATTTAAGATGAAAAGTACAAATGACAGGTGATTAACGGATGGAGCAGGGGACAAACAGGTAGATGCATTTCACGCTATTGCCAGCGCATTGTCATTACCCATTGGATCTAGTCACCAGATAAATCTATATAGAACTCATAACAGCTGTCAACTGGATTGCTCACCTGTGGATTATTATGAGAACACTTAGTTGGCATTTAAGAAACTCTGGCTGCATTGTAGAGTACATATGGTATAACACTCAAGACTTGTATAGAAGGTTTGGTTCAGATTCACTGCCAGAAAAAGAAAAATTCACCAGTGAATCTAGGACCAACCACAATATACTATTTAAAAGCTTTAACCACTTGCCGACTGCCGCACGACTATTTATGTCGGCAGTCAGCCCCTCACAGGCAGAGTGACGTAGTACTACGTCGCTAGCCTGTGAGGGTCTAGGGAGCGAGCGCGCGCCCCCGGAGGCGCGGTCACGGAGCCCCCCGCGCGTGTGACCGGCGGACCCGATGTCCGCCGGTCACTCGGCGATCGTCGGTGCAGAGGGAGAAAGGCAGGCGGCTGATGTAAACAAACCGCCTGTCATTCTCCCCTGTGTAGAAATAGTGATCATACGGTTCTACTATGTAGGACCGTTGATCACTGTTCGTACACCTCAAGCCACAGCCAATCACAGTTAGAATCACGGCCCCTAGGGACACACATAACCCCTCCCTCTCAAAAAAGTTAACCCTTTCACTGCCAGTGTAATTTTACAGTAACAGTGCATATGTATAGCACTTATTACTGTAGAAATTTCACTGGTAACCCCAAAAGTGTCAAAAATGTCAGTCAAGGGTCCGATCTGTCCGCCGCAATGTCGCAGTACCGCAAAAAAAATTACGCGTTAAAAAAAAAAACAACAAAAATTACAAAAATCTTTCCCTTTGTTAGTAAACGCGATAACTTTTGCGCAAACCAATCAAAATACGCTTTTTGCGATTTTTTTTTACCAAACATATGTAGCATAAAACAAATTGGCTGAAAATGTTAAAAAATTTTGATTTTTACATTTTTTGGGGGGGAATTTCATATAAAAAAAATGTGAAAAATATTGTTATTTTTGCAAAATTGACACTCTTTTTTTGTTTATAGCGCATGATCAAAAAATCGCACAGGTGATCAAATACAACCAAAAGAAAGCTCTGTTTGTGGGAAAAAAAGGACATCAATTTCATTTGGGTACAGCGTTGCACGACCGCGCAATTGTCCGTTAAAGTCACGCAATGCCGAATCGCAAAATAGGCCCTGGTCAGGAAGGGGGTAAAATCTTCCGGGGCTTAAGTGGTTAAAGAACTCCAATGGCATATCCAAAGGGAAAAGAAGACAAGCATGTACATAAATACCAATAAATTAAAACTAAAGTGTCGAACATGATGAGAAGCGATACTAATATACAAAAAATATAAAACTTAACTTAAATAAAGCCACAAAATGTCATTATTAGCAATATTGGCAATACTGTAACTACTGGAGTACTGTAAATACTGGAGTCCCGCAAAACAGGACAAAACACAGAATCAGGAAAGGATGGGAGCCATCCACAGGAACCTAAAAAAAAAAAAAAAAAGTAGAGAAAGAAATAGAAAGAAGGACAGTAGCAGGCACCCTGCAATGTGATCACTCATAAAAATGAGTGACCCCCCCACTCATAATTTGAACAGTTAGGGATCCTTGTTCTCAAATAAAAGATCTAAAAAACTTGCACAGCAACATGAAACTGCCCCCCCCCCCCCCAGGAGGTTTCCTCACTCTCTAAATCCCCTCTACATGGAGAGCTGTGAGATCACCATCATGTGGCCTATTGAAATGATTAGCAACATTTGTTTAGTGGTTCTTCTGAATGTCATACACACGATCACACGATCATGGAGGCGATCTCACAGCCTTCTTGTTGTTTTGCCTACATATTGTTTTAACAAATTTTGCAGGAGATCAAGTATATCAAATGTTTCGTATGGCAATTTATAAAGTCCCTAATTCCATAATTCCTACCACTAACTGTGGACATAAATACATCTCTCCTTATCAGGCACAGACAATAGGGACATTCTTTTGTACCACAATTGTAATTACCTTTAAAGCTAAGCCAGGTAGCCCCCCACATGTTACTAGATGTAAAATAGCTGGGGGACAGGGAGTTGCCCAAAGAAGGGGCACGGCGAGAGACTACTTTGACACCATAAGAAAGAATTTGGACATACACACTGTTGTCAAACAATATTGGGAGATGACGTTCAACAATGTTTTTGATTTTTCTAAACTCTGTGCTAAATGCAGTGGGGAACACAGGTGGTCTTCTCTCCTTACCATCACATTCCCTCCCTGCCTAGTAGGCTACTTCTCTCAGTTCCCCTGGCTATGTTGACAGCCCTTTAAATGGTATCCTTAGGGTATCCTGACTGTAAGAACTAATTTGTCATGGAGACCTCCCTCTCAAAGTCTGCATCCATGTTACATATCATGTGTAGCTGTAAAAATTTACCCACAGGGATGCCTCTGATAGTGTGTTCAGGAAGGCCAGAATCTGCCCTTCAAATGCTATTACCAGACAAGGGCTTCCTGTAGAGGTTGGTGATGACACATCCTTCACAACCTTCCAATGTCCCAATTTTAAAAACTGATGAAATTCAGTTTTCCATTTGTCCAGTGAAACTCAGGTTTAATGTATTATCATTCAAATATAATAAAAAATCATCCAATGCACGCGGTGGTGTAGCGCAGCCTATTGCAATCAACAGACTGCCTTATGTGTGTCACTGGAAAAATAAGCCAAAAAAACATGTGCTCACACTGTAGGTGTGAGTGGGACCTGAAAGTGAAATTTGTGCGTTTACACAAGAACAATGAGAACATTTGCGTGTTTCCAAATGCATGGCAAATCACACAAAAAATGCATGTTTTACCATGCGTTTCAGAAATGCTGCAAATGTGAATTGTGCTTGTATTGTCATTACTAGGGATGATCGAACTTTTGAAAAGTTTGGTTCGACCAGAACACCCGAACCTCCCAAAAGTTCGGCCCGGATTTCAGAACCCCATTGAAATCAATGGGACCCGAACTTCGGTAATCAAAAAACACCATTTTGAAGCCCTAAAACCCAATAAATGCCCCTAAAAAGTGCCTAGGGTTCTGGATCATACCCCAGGGACTATTAATCACACAAAAAAGTTCTTAAAAATTGTCATTTTTGATAGAGAGACAATTATTAAAACAAATTTAAAAAAAAAAAAAATTCTTTGGATTTAGTATCTGGGGGGTCTAAAAAGTGTACCTGTGAAGTTTCAGCTCTGTAGTTGGTTCTCGGTTTAGTAACAAGCGTTTTTTTGGGCATTTTTTGGGGTCTTTTCAGGCAGGCAAAACATCTGAACTTGTGTATACGGGTATATATACACACATACTTATATGTATATATACACCTAGACATATATAGGTGTGATAGTAGCAGAAATAAATGCTTGCGCTAATGAAATCATTTACACGAATATGGCTCCACTCCTATAACACCTATATATGTCTAAGTGTAAAATACATATAAGTATGTGTGTATATATACCACTATACACAAGTTCAGATGTTTTGCCTGCCTCCAAAGAACCCAAAAAAAAGCTAGCGCCAAAAAAAAAACGCCCAGGTGTGTTGTTGCAGGCATTTTTGGGGGGTTTTTGGAGGCAGGCAAAACATCTGAACTTGTGTATAGTGGTATATATACACACATACTTATATGTATTTTACACTTAGACATATATAGGTGTGATAGGAGCGTAACTTTATTGGTGTTAATTATTTCATTAGCGCAAGCATATATTTCTGCTACTATCACACCTATATATGTCTAGGTGTATACATACATATAAGTATGTGTGTATATATACCACTATACACAAGTTCAGATGTTTTGCCTGCCCCCAAAAACCCCCAAAAAATGCCTGCAACAACACACCTGGGCGTTTTTTTTGGCGCTAGCGTTTTTTTGGCATTTTTTTGGGTTCTTTGGAGGCAGGCAAAACATCTGAACTTGTGTATACGGGTATATATACACACATACTTATATGTATATATACACCTAGACATATATAGGTGTGATAGTAGCAGAAATATATGCTTGCGCTAATGAAATAATTAACACCAATATAGTTACGCTCCTATCACACCTATATATGTCTAAGTGTAAAATACATATAAGTATGTGTGTATATATACCACTATACACAAGTTCAGATGTTTTGCCTGCCTCCAAAAACCCCAAAAAAATGCCTGCAACAACACACCTGGGCGTTTTTTTTTTTGGCGCTAGCGTTTTTTTGGAATTTTTTGGGGTTCTTTGGAGGCAGGCAAAACATCTGAACTTGTGTATAGTGGTATATATACACACATACTTGTATTTTACACTTAGACATATATAGGTGTAATAGGAGCGTAACTATATTGGTGTTAATTATTTCATTAGCACAAGTAGTGTTTTCTGCTCCTTTCACACCTATATATGTGCAGGTGTATATATACATACATGGGTGTGTATATATACCCCCTATACACATGTTCAGATGTCATGCCTGACTCCAAACATGTGCTCAAAAAATCCCTATAGACGCCTGCAGCCAAAAAGCAAGCTGACGGGGGCGAAGCCATATTACTGCAGCGAAAGTGACTTCAGAGAAACTAGCTTTTCTCTATAGCGGTCACCCTGATATGGAAGGGTTTGGTCACCCTGCCATAGCAGTCACTGTCAGTTCACCCTACACTACACTACGGTCACCCTGGCACTTAACACTTTCCCTACAGAAACTAAATTATTAAAGCTAACTAAAGTGTAAAAGAGCACCCTAGCTACACTAGATATCCCTTTCCTCACACTAATAAATGCTAAATGACACTTTGTAGCAGAAGTCCACGAACTGCTTCCACTCTCTTCCATGTCCCTGTATAACAATGCTAGGAATTTGGCGGGGGCTATCTTATATACTGGGGGGCGTATTCACTAATGATTGGTCTATGGACCCCCTAGTCACTCCAATCACATTCCTAGCATTCTCCTGCCCCCTCAATTGCCTTTTGCTAATGGTTCTGGTCCAATCATGGACTTTTAAAGCCCATTTCCTGTCCCATTGCATTTTGGTCGGTTCTGGTTGCCGAATTCTGAACTTTTTGGGCAAAAAGTTCTAAATTCGGCCAAACCCCGAACAGCCAATGTTCAGGTCGAACCGATGGTCGACCCGAACCGTTCGATCATCCCTAGTCATTACATGTTAAAGGCACCCAAAGTGCGGCATACACACCAAAAACTGTGGTAATGCACCATGCTCTGCTCCAAAAAAGGTCTGGAGCTTCTGTGGAGTAATTGTTACATATAGGTTATAGCACTATACCAAAAATATAGAATACAAGGGCACACCTGAACAATCCATTTCATTTTCCACATAGCAAGGATTATTTGCCACAAATTTGTGGCAGTGTTGAATTGTATGTCTGTTAACTTGCTGCACATTTTCACTCGCAAATTGTACACTTGCAGAGCACTTGAAGCACAAGTTCTAGTTGACATTTTTCCAATTTGTAGTAAATTTGCGTGGCAAGTCTCTAGCAAGAGCAAAGTTGCAGTGGTGGGTTATTGTCTATACAGAAAAAAGAGGAGGCCTTCCTTAGAAGGGATTTTTTTTAGCCAAGGCTCTTGCATTGATCTTCTTGGATGGATTGTCTGCCAAAAGTGGGGACTGCAGGGGTGTTCGGGATGAGAGGCAATGGGGCTCCACATACACATATATATATATGTATATATGTATATATATAGTATATATTTTTTTCTTCTTGTTTTCTTTTTTTTTTCCTTTTGTTTCAATAGAAATTAATGCAATTTGATATTATTATATTTTGAGAAATGGCAGCTTATTGCTTGTTGTACCTTTTCAGAGTGGTATTGCGATTCCTGATGAAGAAATACACAATATATTCTCCAAACGCATTGGAAAACGTTCCAATGGCTGCGGATTTGCATGCACCGCAGATAACTATATTGTACTCCATAAAAGAATGGTTTAATGTGATGTAACTCTTCTTGTAATTTTGTAAATTGGAAGATTTTACTGTATTTTTGTAAAATAAAATGTGTAAGATTTTTTAGGAAAACACCATTTTGGTTTAAATTATATAGTTGCCATTATAGTCCCAAACTAAAGAGGGTTCCAGCTTGTCACTAGAGTGCAAGGGTCAGTACTGTTCGGCATATGCAGGGCTGATATCAGGGGGGACAGCTCACACATATGTTAGGGGCCCGGGCATCCCAAGGGGCCCAGATGTCATGGGCAGCTGGGGCCCCAGAGGTATTTTTATCTGCTGTCTGAAGGCTGGATAATTGACAGCCATGGTAGCTACTCATTTCCACCCACCTTCCCCTCCACCAATCACAGCATAAGTGAATCCTGAGGCGTCTAATCGATGGGGCCTGTAAAGAGTGAGCTTGGCGTTGCCCAGGCAAACAGGAACTATGGCGCCTGGCAAACAGGAACTATGGCAGAGAGGCTGAAAGGATAGAGGGTCTCACGGCTATGAGACTCCTGCTGCTCCCCCGGGGGCCCGATCTCCTTCACATCAACAAGTGGTAGAGCTGCAGACATTGAGGAGATTGTGCACCAGGGGAGAGGCAGGATGAGAAGATGGAAAGAGACAGAGATTGCTTACATGCCAGAGATTGCTTACATGCCACGAAGCTCAACCCTGCAGCCCATGGAGGTGATGGTGAGCGGACTGCTGGGGAGCGATCAGTGGTGATTTTCAGTAAGAGCTCCCCTCTGTCCCTGACATGCCCCCTCCAGTCATCAGCTGCAATGACAGGGCTCTCTTCTACCCGTTTTCTGCATCAATGTCCTGGCTCCTCTGCCCTGCGGATGCTGGTCAGTGGCTTTGTTTAGGCACTTGTACAAAGTGAACTTTATGTTACAGGTTTGTAGTAGCTGGGTTACTGTGATATCTCACAATAATGTATCTGCCCCTAAGTAACTTTTCATGTGGATCTGCTAACTATAGAATATGTCCAGCCATTGCTTTGTGTCTATAGTCTTCATGCTCCCATCTAGTCTCCCTTCACTTTGCTTGCTGCTATGCTTATAATCTACAGTGCCTTGCGAAAGTATTAG
Organism: Pelophylax lessonae; assembly: GCF_965119305.1. NCBI lineage: Eukaryota > Metazoa > Chordata > Amphibia > Anura > Ranidae > Pelophylax > Pelophylax lessonae. Next base: position 194,214,949 of record NC_138773.1, read on the forward strand.
GCCCCCTTGAACTTTGCGACCTTTTGCCACATTTCAGGCTTCAAAAATAAAGATATAAAACTGTAATTTTTTGTGAAGAATCAACAACAAGTGGGACACAATCATGAAGTGGAACGAAATTTATTGGATATTTCAAACTTTGTTAACAAATAAATGCAAAAAGGAGGGGTTCCCCTAATTGGGACTTTTAAGGCACATGAACAATAGAAGAGTTGACATGTTGTAGAGATATTAGCTTAAATAAATTTTATTAGATATAAACGAATAATAGATATAAAAACAAGTGCAAGCATATATTTTTACAGAAGGACCATAACTCATACGCTACAACTGAAAACCCGACATGTTTCGAAGCGAATTAGTTGCTCCTTCTTCAGGGGTGATTCAGCAGCGGTACTCTAATAATATAAAGATGGATACATGAAAATCATGAATTATACAATCTGCATGTTACACAGTAATTCTGCAGCCTATAAAGTGTAGAAACATATAGCATGAGTACTTACAGAGTTAAGTCAGAACTGGATTTTCAATGCGTGCACAGAATTAGAAACATCTGACTGGTGTGGGTCCACTCAGCGGCATATATGGCAGTATGGATTATATTTTAAGCGGATAGCTATAGCCCGATGGAATGCAGTTAGGGATGTGCCTCACAGCAATCTGGACATCTGAAGTCCTCAAGGGTAGGAGCCAGGAGCAATCACATGTGATGTGCTTGTAATGACCAGGGGTACTGCCGATCTGTGGGGATAGGCATATGTCCATAGTTAAAAGCAGGTTTTATCCCAGTATTAAAAATATATATAGAGAAGGCTATGGATCCATTTAAATGTGCATAAATAAAGCCTCTGATGGAGGTCAGTAATGAAAGACAAGTGGGTTCAGCACCCATACTATGAGTATAATGCACATACCTTGAAATGGCCGTTTGAAAAAACACGTGTCCCCTCCACACAGCAACCAGCAAACAAATGCGCTGGCTGTGTGTGGGGAGGAACACACTAAATATGGTTTGCCATCAATGTGATTGAGGGCAGCTGGCGTCCAGGAAGGGCTTCCTGGAGCGCCGGTGCCGGGACCGCCCACCAATCACGTGCATGACGCGACGTAGCATGACGTGGTGTGGGCGGGGCCGGCATCTGCGCTCCACCGGCACGGTATGTGAAACCGGAAGTGCGGGTGTACTCCGGTTTCCAATTGGTGGACGCTGGGCCAATGGGGAAACAGCGTAGGTGGAGACAACCAAGGAGACACATTGCATTGCGCAATGTGTGTCTCACCGTGCCGGGATGGACAGATAGGAGAGGCAACAAACCGCACTGACGGCCAGTCAAGGATGTGACCTCGGTGGCAGCAATGGGGCGTAAAATAAAAATATAAAAATAGATTCTAGCATTTATATTATGAAAGGAATCAAAATAGAAGTCTAAAATACAAAATTTGAAAAACAGCCATATGCCGCTGGGGGATCAACCAGTCAGATAGAGATTAATTACAAACACTGTAATATAGAGACAATGACACTGGTCAGTGAAAAGGGGGGAAGGGGAAACAAGATGGAATGCAATAATTCAGACAGGCAATAATATACATAATGCAAATGCATCAATTAAAGATATATTAGAAATAACATAACCGAATGGGTAAGCCATAAAAAGATGGACAGCATGAAATCAAAAAAGGGGGACATAATATGAAAAGCAGAAGACTCAAAAATCTAAAAAGTCAAATGCTAAACCCCCACAAAAGGAAGGGCTATCCCTCTTCCCAATACCCACCAACCTCCCATCATCAAACACACCTATACCACATTCACCACAAGTTTCAACAAATTCTAACTCTGCAGCACTACCCATACAACACTCTTCCATCACCAACTTACAAGATCAGACTTTTTAAGATCTTGTCCACCAACGAGCCCTTCAACTCACACCTGCACCCCCACCCCCTCCACTCCTCACCTAATTCACCCCCCTCACTCCACCACTCACGATCCCACTGACTTTTCAATTATTAATTTATCTAAATATGAGTTATCAGAAGCAGAACTCTCTGTATTACAAAAAGGTTTAAATTTCTGTCCAACATCTAACATGAACAAATTTGAAATTATCAAAGATCTCCATTTGTTTGCTCGCAAACTTAATTTCAAACACATTTACCACAAAGACAATAAAAAAACAGACAAACACGACCCAATTTTGGACACCCTAATCTCTCTCCTCGAAGAGAACGAGGATCTCATAGATCGAGTAGATCTTACTTCTCTATTGGCTGGCATCCCCTCTGATCCTGTAGAGCACAAGACAGCAGGTACTGATCTTCGCAAAAAATCAGACGCTTACCCTCCAATCCAGAATGCAAATATCAATGCATTTTTGAAAGTTGTATCCAAGGACATTGAAAAGTTGAACTCACGTTCTACCTTTCAATCAAATATCTCCCAAATACAAAGAGAGGCCATTAACAATTTAGCCACCAATAAATCAATTACCATCAAGCAGGCAGATAAAGGTGGGAACATTGTTATAATGGACAATACCCAGTATATACGAATGTGCACTAACATTTTAAAAAATGCCAACTGGTATAGGCGGATAACACCAGACATAGTCACCAAATATAATTTGGAGTTCTATCAACTGGTTGACACTGCCTATTTAAACAATGTTTTTTCCAAACAGACCTGGGAATTCATTCGTATAAAATTCCCTATAATCCCAACATTCTACGGGCTCCCTAAGGTGCACAAAAGCACGAGTGATCCACCTGGAAGACCTATCATTTCAGGTCGCGGTTCAATTACCGATAATGCGAGCAAACTTGTGGACGCATACCTTCAACCTTTAGTCCACAGGCTGCCCTCGTTTACTAAAGACACGATCCAGTTTTTAAACAAAATTGAGAATATGTGGGTTCCCCCCACAGCCTCTTTGGTCACTATTGATGTTGAGGCTCTTTATAGCTCAATACCCCATTCCAGGGGTATTGCAGCTATCAAACATTCTATATCCTGTAACGGCTTACTTGATGCTTATGTAGAGTTTATTTTAGATCTTCTCCATCACATCCTCACCCACTATGTGTTCACGTTCAACGGCTCCCACTACCTCCAGGTGCAGGGAGTAGCGATGGGCACTTGTTGTGCCCCATCCTACGCCAATCTGTACCTGGGGGAGTGGGAGCAATCATTGTTGAATGACGACACATTGGTGGCATATACCAACCATATAAACTTTTGGACGAGATACATCGATGATGTATTCCTAATTTGGGATGGCCCCCTAGAGGCACTTGAGGCATTCCTGGCTCGAATAAACAAGAATGATTTAAATCTTTCATTCACCATGAATGCAAACTCCAATCATATCACCTTCTTGGATGTGGAAATTATACGAAGTGAGAGTAATACTCTCCACAGCAATCTCTACCGCAAGCCCACTGCAGGAAACACCATCCTGCATGGATCAAGTTTCCATCCAACATCTTTACTCCGGTCCATCCCCATTAGCCAATACCTTAGGCTCAGACGCAACTGCTCTGACTTACAGTCATTTCGTGCGGCAGCAGACGAGCTTCAAAAGCGACTATTACGTAGAGGCTACTCTAAGAAGTCTTTGAAACAAGCCTTTCAACGAGCCCTACTCAGTGATAGGACAAAACTTCTGGCCCCATCAGTAGCCACAACCCCTGACAACAGTGACAAACTTAGAATTATTACGCCTTTCATGCAACAACATCATAAGGTAAGACAGATTGTGTCCAGGCACTGGCATCTATTGGTTTCAGATCCAGTGCTTGGCCAATATCTGTCTGAGTCACCCAATTTCACTTTTAGGAGAGCCCCTGCGTTGAGAGACAAAGTGGTCCATAGTGAATTCATTGATAGTTCCCTACCTGCCTGCTGCAATACTGCGGCTACATGTTCACCCAAAAGAATCCGGTATTGCCCAATGGAACCATCCATAAAGCTAAACATTTTGCCAACTGTCGAACCATGGGTGTAGTCTACCTTCTCCTATGTAGCTGCAGGTGTTTCTACATTGGCAAAACAAAACAGGAATTTTGGCAAAGGGCTTACCGCCATATTCTAAGTATGAGAAAATCTGACCCAGACCTCCCTCTTGGGAGACATGTGGCCGCAGTACATGCTGGCAAAATGCCCAGGATCAAATTTCTGAACCTGGACCGCATCCACCCGGGCTCAAGAGGAGGAGACTGGAATAAAGTTCTCCTCCAACTTGAGCTTAGGTGGATCTTCCTTCTCAAGGCCACCGAACCCCCAGGTTTAAATGGGACTATATCATTTAAGCCTTTCCTTGAGGGATTTACCTCTGGGGGGATGGAAACATAGACGCAAGTCGCAGTTTGATCCATCATCCCCCTCGGTTACGTATCCTATTAAGAGTCTTCTGCTTTTCATATTATGTCCCCCTTTTTTGATTTCATGCTGTCCATCTTTTTATGGCTTACCCATTCGGTTATGTTATTTCTAATATATCTTTAATTGATGCATTTGCATTATGTATATTATTGCCTGTCTGAATTATTGCATTCCATCTTGTTTCCCCTTCCCCCCTTTTCACTGACCAGTGTCATTGTCTCTATATTACAGTGTTTGTAATTAATCTCTATCTGATTGGTTGATCCCCCAGCGGCATATGGCTGTTTTTCAAATTTTGTATTTTAGACTTCTATTTTGATTCCTTTCATAATATAAATGCTAGAGTCTATTTTTATATTTTTATTTTACGCCCCATTGCTGCCACCGAGGTCACATCCTTGACTGGCCGTCAGTGTGGTTTGTTGCCTCTCCTATCTGTCCATCCCGGCACGGTGAGACACACATTGCGCAATGCAATGTGTCTCCTTGGTTGTCTCCACCTACGCTGTTTCCCCATTGGCCCAGCGTCCACCAATTGGAAACCGGAGTACACCCACACTTCCGGTTTCACATACCGTGCCGGTGGAGCGCAGATGCCGGCCCCGCCCACACCACGTCATGCTACGTCGCGTCATGCACGTGATTGGTGGGCGGTCCCGGCACCGGCGCTCCAGGAAGCCCTTCCTGGACGCCAGCTGCCCTCAATCACATTGATGGCAAACCATATTTAGTGTGTTCCTCCCCACACACAGCCAGCGCATTTGTTTGCTGGTTGCTGTGTGGAGGGGACACGTGTTTTTTCAAACGGCCATTTCAAGGTATGTGCATTATACTTATAGTATGGGTGCTGAACCCACTTGTCTTTCATTACTGACCTCCATCAGAGGCTTTATTTATGCACATTTAAATGGATCCATAGCCTTCTCTATATATATTTTTAATACTGGGATAAAACCTGCTTTTAACTATGGACATATGCCTATCCCCACAGATCGGCAGTACCCCTGGTCATTACAAGCACATCACATGTGATTGCTCCTGGCTCCTCCCCTTGAGGACTTCAGATGTCCAGATTGCTGTGAGGCACATCCCTAACTGCATTCCATCGGGCTATAGCTATCCGCTTAAAATATAATCCATACTGCCATATATGCCGCTGAGTGGACCCACACCAGTCAGATGTTTTTAATTCTGTGCACGCATTGAAAATCCAGTTCTGACTTAACTCTGTAAGTACTCATGCTATATGTTTCTACACTTTATAGGCTGCAGAATTACTGTGTAACATGCAGATTGTATAATTCATGATTTTCATGTATCCATCTTTATATTATTAGAGTACCGCTGCTGAATCACCCCTGAAGAAGGAGCAACTAATTTGCTTCGAAACATGTCGGGTTTTCAGTTGTAGCGTATGAGTTATGGTCCTTCTGTAAAAATATATGCTTGCACTTGTTTTTATATCTATTTTTCGTTCATATCTAATAAAATTTATTTAAGCTAATATCTCTACAACATTTCAACTCTTCTATTGTTCATGTGCCTCAAAAGTCCCAATTAGGGGAACCCCTCCTTTTTGCATTTTCACTAGGGATGTGGCACAACCTAACCTAGGTCTTAGCACCCTTTATACATATTGTTAACAAATAAAAAACTGAAAAATTGGGCGTGCAAAATTATCCAGCCCCTTTAATATCAGTGCAGCAAACTCTCTCCAGAAGTTCAGTGTTGACCTAAATGACTAATGATGATAAATAGAATCCACCTGTGTGTAATCAAGTCTCTGTATAAATGCACCTGCACTGTGATAGTCTCAGAGGTCCGTTTAAAGCACAGAGAGCATCATGAAGAACAAGGAACACGCCAGGCATGTCCGAGATACTGTTGTGGAGAAGTTTAAAGCCGGATTTGGATACAAAAAGATTTCCCAAGCTTTAAACATCCCAATGAGCACTGTGCAAGCGATAATATTGAAATTGAAGGAGTATCAGACCACTGCAAATCTACGAAGACCTGGCTGTCTGTCAGGGCACAAACACCAGGAGAAGGGCTCTAGGACCCAGCAGCGCTATCAGCAACTTAGCAGGAGAAGGACTTTAGGACCCAGCAGCACTACCAGCAATTTACCTGGGCCTATATAAGGAAGCCTGCCAGTGATTTTAGTTACTGGTTGATCTTCAGCTCCTCCAGTGTGTTATCATTGTGATATTCCAGTTCCTGTTTCCTGTTACCGACCCGGCTTGTCCTTGACCTGTCTCCTGATTGCTTCCTGTGTTTGATCTTGGCTATCCACCTAACTACGCTTGCTCTGATATCCACCTGGCTCCTGATCTTGGCTATCCACCTGACTACGCTTGCTCTGATATCCACCTAGCTCCTGATATTGGCTTTCTACCTGACCACGTTCCAGCCTCAGTATTATCCAAGCCCTGCAAACACCTCACGGGCACCACCTGTCTGCTGATTCCACTCCAGCTGTACTCTGGATCCTTCTGCACACAGTCCAGCAGGCGACCCGTGCTACTTTGGGCCTGACCTCTCCTGTTCTCATCCTCAGGGGGGTCTGCAACTTAGCCGCAAGGGAAGCCCTCTCTCTCCATTGGCCTCCAGCACCAGGTACGTGATACCGTCCCTCTAAACTTTCAGCTCATACAAGGAGAAGTCTGATCAGAGATTCAGCCAAGATGCCCATGATCACTCTGGATGAACTGCAGAGATCTACAGCTGAGGTGGGAGACTCTGTCCATAGGACAACAATCAGTCATATACTGCACAAATCTTGCCTTTATGGAAGAGTGGCAAGAAAAAAGCCATTTCTTAAAGATATCCATAAAAAGTGTTGTTTAAAATTTGCCACAAGCCACCTGGGAGACACGCCAAACATGTGGAAGAAGGTGCTCTGGTCAGATGAAACCAAAATCAAACTTTTTGGCAACAATGCAAACCGTTATGTTTGGCGTAAAAGCAACACAGCTCATTTTGCACGCCCAATTTTTCAGTTTTTTATTTGTTAAAAAAGTTTGAAATATCCAATAAATTTCGTTGTTCACTTGTTGTTGATTCTTCACAAAAAATTACAGTTTTATATATTTATGTTTGAAGCCTGAAATGTGGCAAAAGGTCGCAAAGTTCAATACTTTCACAAGGCACTGTATGTGAGCCTGATCCAGTCTTTTGGTCACTACAGAGTGATGCACAAAGATCCCATCAAGGACACAGAATCCCTTATAATATGTCTGGAGGACATCACTGTGATTGCCTCATGTCTAGTGAAGGGACTGCGGATTGCTGCATTTTACCAATTTTCCATGCAGTTGTCACTCTGGATATCAGCTTTTGCTACCATCACTCTCTGCTGATTTATCACTTCCTTTTGCTGCCGGGGCCCAAAAAAATAATAATAAAAAAACTACTGACACTGTTTACTGCCCTACTGACATGGGATGGAGGAGATGAGACTGTACAAGGAGGACATGGGATAGGGAGATGAGATGGAACAAGGGGAACATGGGATGGATGGAGGAGATGGGACTGGAGGAGGAAGAGGACATGGGATGGAGGAGGAGGAGAACATGAGATGGGATGGTCAGTGAGCGAATTCTGTAGTACGGCCAGTGGATAAGCCTTAGGGAATGTTGGTGGTCAGGCTGGGGTGAGGTGCTCAGGTCTAAAGTTTTGTAAGGGTCCCCAACATTTCTGAAGGCTGAGGGGTCAGGGCCGCATAGTGTACAGAGTTCAGGGGTCAGGACTGTATTGTGTATAGAGTCCAGGTGGCAGAACTGTGTAGTGTATAGAGTGCATTGGCCAGGATTGTGCAGCATTGAGAGTGCTTTAGTCCGGATTGTGTAGCATTTAAAATGCAGGAGTCAGGATTGTGTAGCATATAAAGTACAGGGGTCTGATTTGTTTACCATATAGAGTAGATTGGTCAAGACAATGTAGTGTATAGAGTGTATATAATTACCTTTCTGGTGGCTGTGTCTTAGAAAACACTGCTACTACACTGCTTGCTGCAAGTATTAAACCAGTAAGATTAAATTGCTGTGGAAGTTCATAATACTTGCAATGGCTGAGAAGCAGTGTAAAAGCAGTGTTTAAAGACAAGGACTGCTGGAAAGAGAGGTATGCTCCCTCCTCTTTTTAGCATATGGGCTAGGTGTCAGAGGCGTAACTAGATCCTTCAGGGCCCCGGTGCAAGAAACCATGAAGGGCCCCCCGGACCCCTTCCCTTCAAGCCCGGGGCTCTTCCCACTGATCCTGGGGCCCTTTACTCTGCTTGCGGGGCCCTTTATTGCAGTCCCACAGCGGGTCCCTTGCACAAGTTCTGCAGTGGGTCCTCTTCCTGCCATCTTGGGGCCTCCCCACGGTGGTGGAATGCCAGGGCCCGGTTGCAAGTGTGACCTTTGCGATCCTGGAAGTTCACCCACTGGTGTCAGTAGTTTTTATTTTTTGGTATTTTAATTGTATTATTTTTTATCATTTTATTTTATTTTTTTACAATGTCACTGACTATGACTCTGTCCATTTAGAGAAGCAAGGAGCTGGTAAATTACATATTTACCGACCCCTTCCTGGTTCTCTATTGTTGCACATCCCCTGCAGCAGCCGGCAGGAAAGGGGAGGGATCACAGTGGGGGGGGGGGACCAGGGGAGCACACAGGGGCCCAGAGACAGCAGAACACAAGTGAACTGGATAGGAGGAGTGGCGGGGGCAGCATACAGAGGATCCAATCTCCTCCATTTTCTTCCTGCAGCTACAGGAGGAAAAAGGAGGACAGTGATTCCTCTACATGCTGCCCCCGCCTCCCCTCCTATCCAATGCTGGGCCCCCTGGAGCATTGGGCCCGGTTGCAATCGCAACCCCTGCAACCCCTGTAGTTACGCCCCTGCTAGGTGTACAAGTGACCCTGTGTTCACAGGGTCAATTTAAGTGACCCAGCACAACAGCACCCAGTAAACAATAATTTATTCAATTACCATTCCCACTCCTCGCTGTCACAGAAACCAGCACAGCAGCACCCACATATAAAGCTATCCACAACCCCTACCCCTCCTCACTCCCACATATCATTAAGGCCAAAAACCCTGCCCCATGTCACAATGAGTTAACAAAAAGCTCAGTGTATTGCAGGAGCACCTATAAGGTATATTGATGTATACGGTTTTGCAGCCAGAACCAATTCACTGAGATTCACTCTACACAATGGATGGTTGACTAATGTGGGCAGGCTGGTGGTGTTAGCATGCTCAGGATTCCTGTTCCACTGATAACCGAGTAAAAACTGTGGGACAAATTAAAAAAAAAAAAATCTTCATGACACTCTTTATTAAATATTTCCTTTTGTGTTTTTGGTCAGGAACTTCACTACATTACTTGACTCACTCTTGGATCACCTTGAACTGGATAAACAATGTACATGATTGATTTGTAGTCTGAGGTTGAGGACCTTTTGCACAAGAATTTTGTGGACCATAAACTTTAATCCAAACCTTTTAAAAATCTACTCCAAAGTGACTATCCCCGCTTCCCAGAAAGTACCATACACCTTCCATATTTCCATTCTGAGTTTTTTCTTCTTGACAGTGCTGAGATTCCTCTTTTTCCACTCACAGCTAATGTGGAACCAGAATATAAATTTGATAAGACAGATTATTTTATTCTGTAACCCTTTACAGTAATTATTGGACATGAAGAGGTAAGAGTCAGAGGAAAGGTTTAGGGTTCCTGCTCATCACACCAATTGCACTGGTTAAAGATTTTCAAACAGAACTTCTCCACAGACCTATTTTGGAGAGTCCAGAGGCCCTCCTCAAGAAAGAAAGGTGGTGTCATTCTTTTGGTAAGTGTGGTCTATTGTTTGGGCAACAGTTGTCTGTGATGTGGTTGGTTGCAGATCTCTCTGCTGACTTTGCTCTGTTTCCTTCTGCTACACTTACTTGATCTTACTGTTCTTCAACAACTGCTGCTAGGTCTTCATTTATTTTATGCCTATAATTTTAATGCCCATAGGTGACTGTCTGAGCACACATATGTAGCACTGTCCCCTTCGGGCTTGCTGTATGGTGGCTTGTTGGGCCTTCTCTGATTACCAGCACACAATCACTTAGGGTACAGTTCACACATTCATTCTTACTCCCAATGGCTCTTTGCTCAATAAACAGTCCAGGGGTGTTGGTTTTTAGTATTTATTGTGGAACTTGGATGGGAGAAGGGAATAGTGGGATACTCCAACTGTAACTATGTACATTGGCTAAGGAGAACTCTCTCTTTGCCTCACCAGGTTGCTTGTAGAAGCAGTCTCACTGCTCTTTCTCTCGAGCAATAGGCATGGTGAACTACATTATCTTCAGGATACTCTCTAGTAACCCTTTTACTGACACCCGTCCACTGACTCTTCTAGCTGCAGGGATGGCCCCCCTCAGGGCAGGCCCCTTGACATGGATCTATACTCACTGTACTGCAGAATCAGATCCTCCAGTGTCTCTACTCTCAGTCAGCTACACGGGACCTTTGGGTTCAGTTCCTCTCTAGCTCTCTAGGCCCTCAGGTCAACTACCTGAAGCCACATGGCACCTCTACAGAGGAGAAGGCAGCTGCCCCCTCCCTCTGGGACTCTGCTATCCAGACGAAGGACCCTGAGCACATGTGCTCCTGGCTTTTATACAGTATCCCAGCATGCACTGAGGCACTTTCCTCAGCAGGGCTGTATTAAATGCCTGTGCACTCATTTGTCAGGTTTCCTCCTACTGTCCAATATGCCTCCCTATTGGACCAATGTCAAACACTCTGCAGACAGACAAAGCTGCGTCGGAACACATTGAGCAGACCTCACTAGCAGATCCTGCTCTCCGGTAGGCAGGGAACAAATACAGATCCACCTGCAATCCCTCTGGTAAGCAGACAGGATTCAAAACGGTCTCTCTGTCTAGCACCCACCCAGGAGGGTGCCTCATTATTTTTCCTGGAAATTGGCATATGCCTTTATGGAAGTCTTTTTACAAACAGCTTGTAGGACCCTAAAGGCATCTGATTTCTTACTGTGTTTCGGATTGACCTTTATAGCTAACCCCATTTGGCCTGACTGTTGATGAGGTTCTCCTACCTGGACCTCTGCTGCATTTACTGACACCAATCTGCTTTTTCTTTGGTTTTCAGTTCTAGAGATCAGTTCCGGTTACTCCCAGCAATGACTTCTGGCTACATTCCCTGAATATAATGCTATTTCCATATTCTGGACTGCAAATGTCCCAACCCCACATGGCACTTCCTGAACGTAGAGAGCCTATTTCAAACCTGCTGGTGACTCAGATCATCTCTGTCCATTCTAGATAGCCTGCAAAGACCTTAATCCTTATCTAGGATCCTTGCAGCTTTTATAAACTCATGTGAGCTATCAAGCTTAAACTAAATTTGTTTTAATAAAACAAAAGCATTCACTATAACATGCAAATTGTTTTTCTTGGATGCCTTTGTTCTGCAGTGGTGCTGGTAATCAAACTTTTTTTTCTTTACCAGACTTTGTTTGCAGGGCTACCGACCCTTCAGGGACTTTGAAAACTCTTTAAATTGAGTTAGCATTGTACTTCAATTAATAATCACACTGTGTTTAGATCTGAAAGTGTTTCTTCAGACATTTCATTTTCAGGTACCAGGTTCTGCTTTCTTTATGAATTCATGTTTCCTGCTGTGCTGCTCTTTCATCCAACATGTCAATTTATTTTATGTACATCACTTCAATGCCATTTTAATACACGGTTCTTGTTTTTTCATGCTTCACCAACACCTTCCTATTGAATCCACATACAATAATAAGGTCTCAAAAAGGTTTGTAACTTCTGTTCTAAATCATATCAAATAAAAAATTAAAAATGATAATGTATTTTCTAAGTAGTATTAGAAAACTAGTCTCCTGCTTGTGGAAATAGAACAGGTTTACTTTGATGGAACAAAATGGAAGTCACAAATGCTAAAAAAATGGGTTTGTCATGAAACTATGACTGTGAAGTGCTAGTATATGCAAAAAGCTGAAGATCTTTCACTTTGAATTCTTCAGAACTGATAATCTGGAATAATTATCAGGGCTTGGTAAATATGCCAAGAATATACTTTCGGCATAACACTAACGGTAAGTATGTGGTTAATCTAAACCATGACAAAGTACATTACTATTTTAACTCTTTCTGGTTGTCAATGTCAGTCATGAAAATTACAGTTTTTTTGTTATGAAAATGCACCTTAAGCTATTTCTTAAAATTTGAGAACTTGTTTTTATATTTACCAAACTTTCCTGGTTTTTAAAATAAACAATATAAAATATACTTACACTGTATATTAGAATAGATAATTAAGTGGCAATATTGTGGTATTTATTTCAGTTTGTTAAAATTTGTAAAAAGTTAAAAAATACTATATTGCAGCCAAGTATTCCACTAAAACATGCCTAGGGTCTGCTCACAATACTGAAATGACCGTGACAGCCAAAGAGAGTTGAAAATAACAGCTACATGGCTGAAAATCACATATGTATTATAGCTTACGAGAGAGAGAGAGAGAGAGAGACCTACCGCATTCCCCCTCACTCATGGCAGGATTCTCCCCCAACAACTACAGTGTGGATCGAAAGTTTGGGCATCCCAGGTAAAAATCTGTATTAATGTGCATAAAGAAGCCAAGGAAAGATGGAAAAATCTCCAAAAGGCATCAAATTACAGATTAGACATTCTTATAATATGTCAACAAAAGTTAGATTTTATTTCCATCATTGACACTTTCAAAATTACAGAAAAAAAAATTGCATCTGCAAAAGTTTGGGCACCCTACAGAATATATAGCATGCACTGCCCCCTTTGCAAGGCTGAGACCTGCCAGTGTCATGGATTGTTCTCAATCATTGTCTGGGAAGACCAGGTGATGTCAATCTCAAAGGTTTTAAATGCCCAGACTCATCTGACCTTGCCCCAACAATTGGCACCATGGGATCTTCTAAGCAGTTGTCTAGAAAACTGAAACTGAAAATAGTTTACGCTCACAAAGCTGGAGAAGGCTATAAGAAGATAGCAAAGCATTTTCAGATGTCAATATCCTCTGTTCGGAATGTAATTAAGAAATGGCATTCATCAGGAACAGTGGAAGTTAAAGCAAGATCTGGAAGACCAAGAAAAATATCAGACAGAACAGCTCGCAGGATTGTGAGAAAAACAATTCAAAACTCACGTTTGACTGCACAATCCCTTCAGAAAGATCTGGCAGACACTGGAGTTGTGGTACACTATTCCACTATAAAGAGATACTTGTACAAATATGGTCTTCATGGAAGAGTCATCAGAAGAAAACCTCTTCTATGTCCTCACCACAAAAATCAGCATTTGAACTTTGCAAATGAACATATGGACAAGCCTGATGCATTTTGGAAACAAGTTCTGTGGACCGATGAGGGTAAAATTTAACTTTTTGGCTGGAATGAGCAAAGGTACATTTGGAGAAGAAGGGGCACAGAATTGAATGAAAAGAACCTCTGTCCAACTGTTAAGCATGGGGGTGGATCAATCATGCTTTGGGGTTGTATTGCAGCCAGTGGCACAGGGAACATCTCACGAGTAGAAGGAAAAATCGATTCAATAAAATGTCAGCAAATTTTGGATGGTTACTTGATGCCATCTGTGAAAAAGCTGAAGTTAAAGAGAGGATGGCATCTACAAATGGATAATGATCCTAAACACACCTCAAAATCCACGGGGGATTACATCAAGAGGCGTAAACTGAAGGTTTTGCCATGACCTTCACAATCTCCTGACCTCAACATAATTGAAAATCTATGGATAGACCTTAAAAGAGCAGTGCATGACAGACAGCCCATAAATCTCAAAGAACTGGAAGACTTTTGTGAGGAAGAATGGGCAAAGATACCTCAAAAAAGAATTTAAAGACTCTTGGCTGGCTACAAAAAGCGTTTACAAGCTGTGATACTTGTCAAAGGGGGCAGTACAAGATATTAACTCTGCAGGGTGCCCAAACTTTAGCAGACACCATTTTTTTGTTTTTGTTATTTTGAAAGTGTAAATGATGGAAATAAAATCTAACTTTTGTTGACATATTATAAGAATGTCTAATCTGTAATTTGATGCCTTTTGGAGAATTTTCTATCTTTCCTTGGCTTCTTTATGCACATTAATAAAAATGTTCTCCTGGGGTGCCCAAATTTTCGATCCCCCACTGTATATGCAGATAGAAGCCATGTTCTCAAAATTTGCTATAATGTTGGACAGGGGCCTGACTACTACTGCCTCCAGAATAACAGGGGACATTAAAGCAGATCTAATCAACATTGGCACCTGCATTGAACAAACACTAGACCACACTGTTGCCAGAACCAACCAAAATTCAGACCGCTTACAGGACCTCCACATCCAGCTGGAAGCTGCGTTATTAAAAATTGATGACCTTGAAAATCAATGTAGGAGATATAACTTCAGAATTTGAGGCATCCTGGAACCTATGACTGACATCCCTGAGACAGTTAAATCTCTTAACAAAGACCTCATCCCGGATATTCCCCTTCATAAATTGGAACTCAACAGAGCACACAGGGCCCTCAAACCCCTATGCCAGGACGGCTTACCTTGCGACATTATAGTGAAACCCTACTATTACAACGTAAAAAAGGAAGTAATGAAAAGATTGCGCTCCCTCAATCAGCTGAACTTCCAAGGCTTTCCCATTCAAATCTTTACAGATTTATCTCCGGCCACAATCCAAAGACGAAGATCCTTCAAACCTTTACTGAACGCTCTCACGCAAAATTACATGAAATATCGGTAGCTTTTCCCTTTCAGCCTAAAATTCAAGTTCAAACAGAAATCATACACATTTGCCTCCTTTAATGAGGGAGAGAAATTGCTTCTTAAATTGAAATTAATATCTCAAGCTCGGTCCTCCTCATCTCCGGACTCTGCTTCGGGTTCTACCAAACCCAAGCTCCCTTCCAGCCCTTTATCTGTGCTTTCGCAAAAATCCAAGACCAAGAAATCTAAAGATGGTCGTCCTCCCTGATGGGTTCCAGACTCATCTCACTTCCCTTGTCCAACCATTCCTAGAGGAATTTCTCTCTTCTTTGTTGTGTTTTGGTGGTCTCTGCCCCATGACTGATTTCTAACACACGCTAATGCATTGTTTAATATGGTTTAGCTTTATTTGTATCTTTTCCGGTATGCCTACACTCAGTTGACCTTTTGTAATTTCAGGGGTTACATTGATCTTATTATAAATGCCAATACGTTTTATTGATAAGTATTTTATTTTTATTTTTTTCTTTACCAAGGTTCTATTTATTTTGGGAGACGGGGTAGTTGGGGCGGTACTCATGCCCCCCATCCCATCTGGATTACCGGTACCCCCAGGTTCTCCAGAGCTGGATTTTTTCCTCTTAATCAGAGGAGGAAGTGAATAAAGTGTCAGCACTGCATAAATGTGCATTTGTGTATCCATATACTAATAAATTAGGTCAATAAACCTCGTGCAATAAATATCATACAATTAAATCAATAATTCATCAATGATAAATAAATTACAAAAAATATTAAATAAATAAATAGTCCATCAATAAATTATGAATATAATGTGCTACTGTAAGTGCTTCTTCCTTTTCAAGAAAAAGTGCTTGGTGCTTTGTGCTCATAATCTTCATCACAAAAAAGTGCCAAAAAGTGCTTGCAATCTGTGCTCCCCTCTTGGTTTCCCACTCACCAGAAAATGGTATATACAGCGCCTGTAACCACACTTGAAAAGACCAAGGGAGACTGCAAATCCTCTTGTTGCACACACTGCAACTGCAGAATTAACTGTCCTCTACTGAGCTGAAGACCTTCTATAAAACAATCCTCCGGCGCTATGGACCCAGCATTGATCTTGAAGATGCTACAGGTACCAGTCTTGTAAAGCACTATACAAGTGCATGTGATGAGCAGATCGTATTACACAGAGCGGTCTCGACCGCAATGGATGGCGGGTGACGTCACCGGCCCCTCCCCCTTTGCACACGTTACGTCCCACTGGGCGGGACTTCATCAGCTCTTGGAGCTGTCCTATGACAGAGTGATCAGAGTGATCCAAAGTCGGACCAAGTGAGGAGGGACCAGGTCCTATACCCCATCCTGTATACATAGAAAAGGAGAGGAGGAGAGATCAGATCTTTAATAGATCTAAAGGCGCAATACCTGAGGCATTAAGGTGAGCATATAGCACACTTATAGGTGAGGAGCACTGAAGAGCACGCCTGAATCACATGGTGTATAGGTGGAAGAAAACATTAATGTGACATATAAAAAAGGAAGATCTGCGATCACTGTTTAAGCAATATTTGGGACACTAAAGCACTTGTTGGATATTTTTTATTTAATTTATATCTTGTTTGCACTCTATGTTACTGGCGTATGTATTGATATAACATCTATAATATATACCGATTTACACAGAGCACTTTATAGATACACTTATATCACCTTGATTTATTGATAATATATTGAGAAAATTTTAATTATATTTATTGTCACAGAGCACTTTATTGGCACATTCATATTTTTTATTACTTGTATATATTACCACCATAAGCACCTCCATTATTTAATCCATTATTTTTATTTGGTATATTTTTTAATACTTTTTACTTGTACACAGTGATTTATAACTACATATTTAGAAATATTAATCTTTTCATCATCATATTTGTTTTATAATTTGATACAACACATGGAATATCTACACTATTTATGATCTATTGCACAATACATTATTTAATATAATTTGATTATTTTACACTATTCATTACCACTGAGATATATGTACACCTTATAGATATTCCTTGAAGCGCGGTACTTCCCCCCCCCCCCCCCCCCCCATTTTTTATGCCTTTTAACTGTGTGGTTAACAGTAACAAGTACAAGCGGCATTAAGGGTATTCACACCTAGGTCTCTCAGGACAGCGCGAGATTCACACCCACACACATAAATTTATATGGTTATGAATGTTTCATTATACTTTGTATAGACATCTGGACCTGCAGGGTTGCCATCAGAGCTGTGATGCATTTTGGTGGACACAGGCATTGGGGCGGGTCTTTCCCGGTCTGCATCTGCATCACGCATTCCGTTCTGTACGTGTGACGTGTTATTTTGGCGCCACCACGTCAACACGTGTTTTCGCCATCTGCATTCTTTAATGAGGAGGTCTTGGCGCCGCAGTCCTGTATGACTGCAGCCGCCCATGGTGCGGCGTTTTCCCTCCTTGTGAGTGCTGGCGTGACGCTGAGAGCTGACTGCGGCCGTATTCGGGTACTTTTACCATTTTTGAGGATACCATTTTCTTTTATTTACTAAATTTTTTATTTTTTGTTTCCCTATCTTCTTGTGACACAATAGACTGTTATTTGGTTCATGGTTGCATCACTTCATGGAGATCCAGTTTTGGTTATTGTTGGTATTTACTTTCATATTCACTTCATATGGGGCAATTGTGCTTTGTTCCTTATTTTCCTTACTTTTCACTACTCTATACTTCCACTCCTCACTTATGGTTTAACTTATCCCTTGACACTGTCAATCTCTATCAATGTTGTTACTTGGTGTATCTTTTCCAACAGAGCATCTTTTCCTTATAAATTTTGACATTCAATACTTGATTATAGAACTTTCCGGAGATTGCTATCCATGACATTACTCACTATACAATGGAGATACGCGTCTTTTTTGAGGTCCTCTCATTGTGACCTGATGGCCGTGGATTATGCTCCCACTGCTCCCGGTGTAGGCGTTTCCCCGGTGGTCTGTTGTCCATAATATTATGTGCTGATATTAGAGCTGAGCAGTGAGTATATTGGGCAGGGACAATACAAATTGGGATGGTTACATCCTTCCCTCACTTTTCTATACATTATATTATTTTTACTCCAATGTTGTCTGTAAATTGTTTCTTTTTTACAGTGGCATATGATGCATCCGCTCCTGAAGAAGTGGAACGTATTCCATGAAACGCGAAGAGTTTGCTTATGATGCATCATTTACTTTATCATATGTTTGATTTTTCATATGCAATTTTGGTAGCTTTTGCTCCATCCCAGTTTACGCCTAGTCAGCTCTCATTTATACGACATGTTATATGCCATTATGTATTATTGTATGTGTCGATGAAATGTGTCAATTAAATTGTTCTTTACTATGTTATCATGTTGTGGACCCGTCTGTATATATTTCAATATTTTTCACGCCATATTATGTGCCAATCCTGCTCACTCTCCTCAATTTAAAGTCCCCCCCCCTTTTTTCTTTTTTTCCCTTATCATTAGGGATGGAGGTAATTGGCCATTTTCTATAATGTTATTATGTTGTGGACCCGCCTATATATTATTCAATTTTTCTTATGCTATATTATGTGCCAATTGTCCTCACATACCTATTTTAAATTCCAAACCCCCCCCCCCCACCTCTTTTTCCTCATTAATAGGGATGAGGCATTTAGCCCTAGATGGGCAATGCCTCATTTAAAGTTCCAAAACCTTTCTTTTTGGCAATCGGAAGTCTATTAGCGTTTGGATATCCCCGACTGGATCTCCATGGAAAGACAGGCTGTCCCACACCATACATTAGATTACCTTCTTTGGTGCTCTCCCAAACTGAGACCTCTGATCCTTGCTCCTACTCTTTCTTTCTGATATCATCTATGAGACTCCCTCAGAAACCAAAAAAGCTGATCTCTTCTATCAAACCACTGACCCATATCTTCAGAAAACCCCAAGTCCCCCCTGGCATGGTTATACGGGCTTTCCAGTGGTGGCTAGATATGGGGCTATATAGAATTGGCCACTTCTTCACCCCCTCTGGTCCTATAACAGAAGCCTACTGCTTTAGCAAACTTGACATGCCGAATTCAGAGAGGTTTAGGTTCACTCAAATTTCACACTTTTTACATAAACTCTGGACAACAAAAACTACTCCCCCGACTGTCACACCTTACGAAAGCTGGTGCGGACAACCCATCGAGCGGAAGGGTGGAATTTCTATCATCTAAAAATCCCTATCCTCAGACCAGACCAAAACCCCCTACATGGAAGCTTGGGAGAATGATCTGTCTTGTGAGTGGTCCATTGATGAATACTCCACCAGGGCTACCAAAGGCATCTTAAATGTTGCACTTGCTGAAGCCAATTTGAAAGTTATGATGGGCTGGTACCTTGTCCCTACAAGACTAGCGAAACTTTACCCATCATCAACCCTGACCTGTTTTAGAGGCTGTAAATCTCCCCAAATTGCCTTGCTCAACTTCCAGATTACTTCAGCCCCTAAAAATACCCAACGCCTGATCCTATTCATATTAGCAGGTATTAAATTAACCATTGCTAGCTCATGGAAACAACACTCAGTGTCCCTTGCAAAAGCTAAAAGAAAGATCTCCTGCATTATGAACCAGGTAAAAACGGTCAGAAAACTGGAAAACTCTTCTGACATATTTAAAGTGATCTGGGAACCCTGGGCATGTTATATAAATGTCTCCATCTCCTAAAAATCTCCTTATTCCCGACTTCCCATATATCTTTTAAAAAAGTGTATAATCCCCCTGCCCCCCCCCCCCCCCCATGTCAAATTGCCCGATTCCTTTCTGTTTACTCCTACCTTACCTCTTTTTCTCCATCTTCCTACAGCTAATCCTCCACTTTTCCATCCAACTTTCTCCTTTATCATACTGGAGGTTGCGTTTAGATCTGGATACTCTTCCCTTTTTGTGCTTTCTGACCTCTTTGCCTCTACCCTTTCAAGTAACATAATAGCGGGAGCACGCTCCCCTTTTTTTGTTTTTTTCTTGCTATTCCGGATGATGTTATAAATTACATAGTGACAATATCATCCTGCAGTATCGAGATGTACACAACACTGCTAGCTACATCCTCCAAGCACAGTAGGTTCCCATTTGGGGTGCCTTGAGGTGTTGAGTTACATCCATTTTGATATGACTTTACTTTAATGCATTTGTCTATATAGGCTCATACTTGTTTTGTCTATAGCAGTTGCTCCCACATTACAACTTCTCCACTACTTGATTTTGTTATTGCCTTATATTTTCCTTGAAGTTTACTATTCTCCATGTTACCATATTACATCTGTTAAAAGATTCTAATAAAAATTTATTGAAAGAAAACTTATGCATAGGTAAATAAGCTTTTCAGCTGTTGTAGATATTATGGAAATAGTTTATTGTGACAAACTGAATGTTATCAATTGGCTTGTTTAAAAGCAGTGATCTCCAAACTGTGGCCCGGGGGGTCGGATATGGCCTTTGCTTGCTTTTATCAAGCGCTTGGGGCAATGGTCCCCAGCTGTCATTAACAGTGGGGCATAGGTCCTGCTACTGACACCAACGATGGGGCACTATTCCTCCCATTGACATCAATGATGGGACACTGTTCCTCTCATTGATAGCAATGATGGGGGACTATTACTCTCCCTCATACGAGTCATAGGGCATTGTTTACTTCCTCTGATGCCAGCACATTTACTAATCCCACTGGCCACAGCACGGCCCCCTTAAAGTTTGAATGACAGTAAACTGGTCCTTTGTTTAGAAAGTTTGGAGACTCTTGTTATAAAGAATGAAAGTGCACAAATGATTTCTCAAGAATGATGGAGAAATGCAGCACTAAGCCCTAATAAAAAGAATATGAATTGCTGTATCAGTAAATCCAGCTGTAGAGGCATGGAGAGAAGTTTTGACCTTGCTTCTTAACCACTTGCCGACCGCCACACGACTATTTACTGCGGCAGTCTGGCTCTCCTGGGCAAACTGACGTAGGGCTACGTCGCTCGCCCAGGAGCCACTAGGGGGCGAGCGCGCGGCACCTGAGGCGCGCTCCCACCCCCACTCGTTCCCTGACATCCCTGCGCGAGTGACCGGCGGCTCCGATGTCCGCCGGCCACCCGCGATCTCCCGCTGGAGAGGGAGAAAGGCAGGCGGCTAATGCAAA
This sequence comes from Pelophylax lessonae, assembly GCF_965119305.1. Lineage (NCBI taxonomy): Eukaryota > Metazoa > Chordata > Amphibia > Anura > Ranidae > Pelophylax > Pelophylax lessonae. Next base: position 194,236,343 of record NC_138773.1, read on the forward strand.
CAAAGCCGCCTGTCATTCTCCCTGATATAACTTCAGAGACTACACGATCCTGCTATGTAGGATCGTATGTCTCTGTGGTTACATCACAAGCCACGCCCCCCCACAGTTAGAATCACTCCCCTAGGGATACATTTAACCCACTGATCACCAATAAAGTTAACCCCTTCCCTGCCAGTGTAATTTTTACAGTAACAGTGCATATTTATAGCACTGATTACTGTAGTAATGTCACTGGTACCCCCAAAAGTGTAAAAAATGTCAGTCAAGGGTCCGATCTGTCCGCTGCAATGTCGCAGTCCCGCAAAAGAAATCGCAGATTGCCCCCATTACTAGTTTTAAAAAAAAAACAATAAAAATTACATAAATCTTTCCCTTAGTTATTAAATGCAATAACTTTTGCGCAAATCAATCAAAATATGCTTATTGCGTTTTTTTTTTACCAAAAATATGTAGCAGAAAACAAATTGGCCTAAAATGTTAAAAAATTTAGATTTTTAATTTTTTTTGGGGGGGGGGGGGATTTCATATAAAAAATGTGAAAAATATTGTTATTTTTTCAAAATTGTCGCTCTTTTTTTGTTTATAGCGCAAAAAGTAAAAATTTGCACAGGTGATCAAATACCACCAAAAGAAAGCTCTGTTTGTGGGGAAAAAAAGGATGTCAATTTCATTTGTTTACAGCATCGCACGACCGGGCAATTGTCTGTTAAAGTCACGCAGTGCCGAATCGCAAAATAGGCCCTGGTCTTTGAGCAGCCAAATCCTCCGGGGCTTAAGTGGTTAAAGTAATGACATCCTTTAATAACTCCTAATGCATGAAGCACCAGCAGTAAAATAAAAGTGGCTTTGAAATTAAATTTGTAATAGTTAAACATAATATTCCTTGTTAGCTGCTTATTACTAACACAAGGGTAACCAATAATTAAGGGACCCATTCAAAGCAGAAATCTGATACTAATATGTTCTCTCTTCTGGACACCACAATGTTACTCTACATTGTGACCAGCATTTTAAGTTCAATTAATAAAATCCAGGTTATAGTATGAAGGTTGCAATGTCCTATGGAGTTCTCTCTGCTAAATGCTGATTGGAGGAGAGGCTGGTCCCTCAATTTGACAAATCTCCTAATTAGGCTCTCCTTTTCTCACTTTTTTGTTTTATTGTTGTGAATAGTACTCTGCTCTTTGGGTTTATAAAAAAAACTAACATAAATACTCACCTCCATGTTGTATGGCACAGTTGTCCTCCACTAGCTCTAAGCTCGAGAACTGAGTGATCACATGACCATTGATAACTCAGTTTTCGGTATCCTCTGAGCAGGGAGCGGGACTGTCAGTCACCATTTCCTCTTTGCCCCTCCAGTACTCACTGGAATGCTGGGCTGGAGAGGGGACAGGGTCAGCAGGCTCCACTTTTAAATGCACACCAGCTTTCAATCAGGCAGATGCACGGATCCAAACAATATGGTCAGGATCCTTCCAGAGCCTGGAGCCTGGAGCGGCTCTTTGACATCAGCTGACAGTGAACTTTAGCCTGCTGTTGGCTGATTCTGAATCATAGCAGTGCAAAAGTAAGTGCACTCCTCTGACTCAGAAGAGTAGAATGAAATCTTTTACTTCAAGTTGTGTGTATTGCTATAAACTCTTTAGGAACTATGACATTTCTGTTCAATGAACTAACTCTAAAATCTATTTTAGCTCAGTTAGAAAATTCCATTGGGTCTAGGTCTTAAAATGTTGCTTCAGATATATGATTTTCAGGTACCCAATATTGTGTAATCCCATCGTCATACTTTTGCATCCATCTTGTTCATTTAATCTGTGCATACAGTATCTTTTTAACAATCTTTATTTTAAAGTTTTTTTATTTTTCATTGTATGGGGCTGATTTACCAAAGGCAAAGGGGCAAGGGAAGTTAATTTAATATAGTATAGTTTCACAGGAATACCCAATCAAGGGAAAGGAAAAAAAAAGCCAGCAGTGCTTCACCTCATTCACCAAGCTCTGGGAAAAATGCCACTGCAAATGCAAAACTTTTCTTGCAAAGTGAACAGCCTATTTGCCTTTAGTAAATAAACCCTAATGTCTCATATTCTTTAAATTCTTGAAGGAGCAAAAAGGTCTTTAATTTCTGATAAAAAAAAAACAAGTAAAAAAGAAGCAATATTCATAAATAAAATAAATGCATATTGTTATGTTAACCAATGTGACTGTGGCTTTTGGAGGGGACTGCAGGCTAACTGTTTGCCTACTGACTATGGGCCCTGGCATTTGAGGGGGCTCTATTCTTTGGGAGGTGTGTGCCTGGGGGAGCTTTGGAGTAGTTTTACTTAGGATTCAAATCCATGTCTCCCCAAAACACATAGATTCTGAAAACTGAAAGATCTGGATACAGATTTGGGGTCTCTGTGTTCTGTTAAGGTATAGACAGCTCAAACCAGCATTGACTGCTTCAACCCCCTCTTAGACTCAGAGACTCAAAGCAGATAATTATAATTTGCGCAAAACAACCTGATGCTGTGGTCTCCTGCTGTTATGTGTAATCGGTTTGAAGTGTGATACTATTAGGTTATACAACTTTCTTATTTAATTTCCTTTAGATTTACCTTCAACTACGTAGTGAAAGGGCCTGCCTTATTGCATATAAATTGAAAGTGTTTAGGTTTGACCTTATATTATATGGTTTTGGTAAATCTAAAGGAAAATTGTACAATAAAATTATATAATGTATGGCCAGACTTAGTCCTGTTTTACTTCACAGTGAATCTTTCTGATGACTGGGTTAAAATTACTACACTGCTCAAAAAAATTAAAGGAACACTTTTTAATCAGAGTTTAACATCAAATCAATTAAACTCCTAGGATATTGATCTGGTAAGTTAAGTAGAATAGAGGGTTGTTAATCAGTATCAGCTGCTTTGGTATTAATACAATTAACAACATTAGATGGGCAACAATGAGATGACCCCCAAAACAGGAATGGTTTTACAGATGGAGGCCAATAACATTTTTTTCCCTTCTCATCTTTTCTGACTGTTTTTCACTAGTTTTGCATTTTGCTAGGGTCAGTATCACTACAGGTAGCATGAGGCGATACCTGGACCCTATAGAGGTTACAAAAGCAGTCCAAATCCTCCAGGATGGCACATCAATATGTGCCATTGCCAGAAGGTTTGCTGTGTCTCCCAGCACAGTCTCAAGAGAATGGAGGAGATTCCAGGAGACAGGCAGTTACTCCAGGAGAGCTGGACAGGGCAGTAGAAGGTCCTTAAACCATTAAGAGGACTCCTATCTGCTCCTTTGTGCAAGGAGGAACAGGATGAGCACTGTCAGATCCCTACAAAATTACCTCCAGCAGGCCACTGGTGTGAATGTCTCTGACCAAACAATCAAAAACAGACTTTCTGAGGGTGGCCTGAGGGCTTGAAATCCTCTAGTGGGTCCTGTTCTCACTGCCCTTCAGCGTGGAGCTTGATTGACAGGTGCCCTGTGCTATTCACAGATGAGAACAGGTTTACCCTGAGCACATGTGACAGACATGAAAGGATCTAGAGAAGCCAGGGAGAACATTATGGTGCCTGCAACATTGTTTAGCATGACCGGTTTGGTGGTGGGTCAGTGATGGTCTAGGGAGGCATATCCATGGAGTTACACACAGACCTCTACAGGCTAGACAATGGCACCCTGACTGCCATTAGGTATCAGGATAAAATCCTTGGACCCATTGTCATACCCTACGCTGGTGCATTAGGTCCTGGGTTCTTCCTAGTGCATGACAATGTCCGGCCTTTTGTAGTGAGAGTATGCAGCCAGTTCCTGGAGGGTGAAGGAATTAATTCCATTGAATGTTCGCCTGAACTAAATCCAATAGAACACCTCTGGAACATTATGTTCCGGTCCATCCGACACCACCAGGTTGCACCTCAGTCTTTTCAGGAGCTCAGTGATGCCGTGGTCCAGATCTGGGAGGAAATACCCCAGGACACCATCGGTCATCTCATTAGGAGCATGGCCCGATGTTGTCAGGCATGCATACAAGCATGAGGGGGCCATACAAACTACTAAGTACCATTTTGAGTTGCTGCAATAAAATTTCAGCAAAATGGACTAGCCTTCTGCATAATTTTTTTACTTTGATTTTCAGGGTGTCTTTGAATTCAGCCCTCTGTAGGTTGATAATTTTAATTTCCATCAAACAATGTGGCATCCTTTCATTCCTAACACATTACCCAGTCCATATCAGTATAGATATCCAGCATGAAATGTTTACCTATTGAGATCTGATGTGTTTTCAAAGTGTTCCCTTAATTTTTTTGAGCAGTATATATTAACATATATATAAAATGACTATATTCTGGTTCCAGAGTGGGGAAAGCTGTATCTTGACGGAGATACTCAGTAGGGGTGTCAGGCAGTCCTTCACATATACAGTATTTAGTCAATAATATTAGTAAAAGTTAAAACAATAACATATAATACAAAAAACATTAATAAAATATTTTTTTGTCATGAAAATGTGCCGAGACTTTCATAGACATCTTTGAATTCTTGATAACTAATATTCTCAAGTACTATCAAGGTCCATTGGTTCATTACCAAATTATCAGTTACGGTAAATATGTGGTTAATCTAAACCATGACAAAGCAGATTACTGCTTTCAGGTTTGTATCAATGACGATAGCAGGTTTGGTTATGAAAATGCATGTGCATGAGCTGTTTCTCGAAAACTAAGAATGTGCAACCAACTATTTTGCTTTCATGACGTTCTTCCAGTGTTAAATAAACTGCATTACAAATATTTACACTGTATCTAAGGACAGGAAATTGCTGCTTATGTTCTCGCAATATGGCCCTTCCAAGGTAAAATATGAAGAACAGCATGAATTTTCTCTAAATGTTCTACTCAAAGACCCAAGATATGTTGAACATATTTAGAACTAGTATTGCTTTTTGTTCATACAAATGTTTAGGAAATTGAAAAAGAGAAAAACAAACATGATTTAAAAATTAGGCTGGCAGTGAAAAAACGGCTTGGAAATTAGGCAGTCAATTAGAATTTTTGTTGTATCTATTAATTGCTTAAAACTACCACAGGGAATACTGAGGAGTGAGGAGTCATGCATGAAGGAGTCAAGGTCATGAAGTGTAGATGTAACACATGTATAACTAGTGGTCAGAGGAACTGTGAACAGCAGAGGGAAAACTTTCTATAAGTAGTAATTACACAACATCAGAGTGAGATTCGCTTTCCAGTTGCCTCCTTGTAGGCATTTTTCACGACAGCTTCATTACATGTGACAGCCATGTCCCCTCTGAAAGTATTTACATTATTGTATGAAGTTGCACTCATTGCGTAATGCATAACCAGAGTTCACACGCAATTGCAGTTAATCTTTTTGTAATGAAATGTTCCTCAGCAGTAAGGATGAGCTTCGAGTTCGAGTCGAATGTAAGTTCGACTTGAACATCAGCTGTTCATGTGTTTGCTGAACACACAAAGATACAGAAGCATAAATTATTCTACAGAATTAACTAAGACTATATTTCATCAAAGCAATAGGCAAAATAAAATTGTGTATTGTGTTAATATGTGTAAGATCATTTTCCTGCCCCAAAATCTTTAAACTGATTGCAAAGTGATGAAAGAAATAAAAAAAACTTTTCTATGATGTAGAAGCATGGGCATTTTGAGATAAAGTAACAGTTATAGCTTCATAGAGAAAAAAGTATCCAGGGATGAAGCCACAAAAATTATAACTGTTCCTAGGAATCAAGTAGCAGTAGTGCTGACTACTTTTAGCACTGCCCCTGGGGACTTCCCTAAATTGTGTTTCCTGCATTGGCTCTACTGCAGACAAATAATCTACTCCACCTCTAAATTTAATATATCTGAACAGGGGACGAATGACAGGGAACGCTTTCACAGAGGGAAAGAGCTGATAAGAGGGCAATTACTGTATTTGGAATAGGAATCCCTCAAACTTTAACACTCCTCGCACAGACCTGCTCTGTCTAGTGATACATTTGGTGCTTAATATAATTATTCCATGGGAGACCAGACGTCAAATGCTGGGCAAATTACATTTTCAAGCATTGATATACTGTAAAGCCCACTGTGTATGGAAGGAAAGTGCTGCTAAATTTTCAATACAATTCTTGGTGAACATTGTCTTTTCAATTATGTCAGCAAACAGTGTAATGCAATTAGAGTGCAATTTCATTCAAAGACTGGAATAGGCAGCTTAAGCTATGTCAGGAAACCAAAATATTAGAGGTAGTTTCTTTTCATTGAAAGATTGGAATTAGAATTTGTATACGGTTTGATTTACTTATTAAAAATGTTTTATTTGGCGATGGAGGAGTAAGGACGCACCTTAAGGGGCTCTGCACAGGCCAAGACCGGGATCACCTCTAACAGCGAACTGATCAGCACAATCTTACATGCCTGGTGACTGGAACATACCACAGAGGCCAGGGGAGGCTAGGAGACAGGATATCTCCCTCTATTTTCTTCGCCAGCAGCCGTTTCTCTCCCCCGACGGCTGCACAACCCAAGATGGCGCCGCCACACGCAAGCTCTGCAGGCCAGATGGCCAAGAAGGTAACTGCTTCACAAACTACCCTCCCGGGCAACAATCAGCCCCATGGTCGCAGGGCAAATTCGCAGATTGTTTCCCCTGATCTCCCTGGAGTGGACTCTCTCCACGGACCTTCGGACACACAGGGACTGGTCGCATACAGGGAGGGGGCCATCAGGGGGATGCTAGCTGACCTCCCCACTAAACAGGACATTCAGGAAAATGGCAGCCACAATAGTAAATTCACTATCCAAGGAACTGAAGAATATCCGAACACAGGTAGAATCAGTGGAGGAGAGGCCAGGATTTCTGCTTTAGAATCAGACCAACAGGCCATGTGCTTGCATTTTATTGACATTCAGCTGAGACTTGATGACAGTGAAAATGGCAATTGACGCAATAATTTGCGCCTCAGAGGAATCCATGAAGCTACTATGGGTTCTGACCTGCGCTCCATGGTTGTTGCTATCCTTAACCAACTATTGAACAAACCGCCAATGACGGAGTTGGAGTTGGACCATGTCCACGGGGTGTAAGGCGCCCGCACAGCCCCACAGGAATGGGAGGCTCCCAGATCGACTCCTACCGCGCGAGAAGTCTTTTGCAGAGTGCATTTTTTAACCATTAAGGAGGAGATCCTGTGCCAAGCGTGGACTAAGTACCCCATGGATTTTGACGGGGCCTCCATTCACGTCTACCCGGATGTATCCAGACATACTCGGGTGATGAGGGGGATGCTGCGGCCTTTGCTAGAGGTCATCCGTTCAGCAGAGGCAACATATCGCTGGGGTCACCCCTTCCATCTTTTTGTTAAAAAGCAAGGCTCTGGCTTTTGTCTCCACACCTTTGTTGTTCCTTTGGCAGGACTGCGGCGACCCAGAAGAGGACCCCATTCCAGACTACCCAGCTGGGAACCTCGCAGACTTACACAGGCCGCTTCCGAGGACTGAATTTCAGGGCCCAGCGGGCCTGAGATGAGTATCTCCCACTGTGCCTTTTACATCCTACCATATGAAGCTGCATTCTTTCACTTCGCTGGTGCTGATTGAAGCTACTTTTTTTGGTGTTATTCTGCCATTTAACAGTTTTTATAGATGTACTGTATGCGATTTGACATTGCATGTCTTCCTCCCGTCACCCACGGCCATTTTACCCTCTGTTTCGCCTCCCCTCCTTTACATTCTCCTTTGCCTTGCCTTTCCTTCCCCTTCCTCTCCCTCTTTGCTGCACTTTTTTTTTCTTCCCCTCCTTCCCTCTTTATCTCCCTCCCCTTTCTCTCCCCCCTCTTTCTTTTTCTCTCCTTCTTTTCCTTCCTCTCCCTCCACCCCTTTTAGCTTTCTTTCCATTTTTCCTCTTTCACCCCCCCCCTATATATTTTTTTCTTTCCTCTTCTCTTCCCTTCCATCCCCCCTCTACCCACTTTTTCCATTCTTCCTCCCTTTCTTCTCCGTCCCTCCCCCTTTACACCTTGTTTCCCCCTCTTTATCCCTGTCCTCTTCTCCCACCCCCCTCTTACCGCCCCCCCCCCCATCCTCCTCCTCCTCACCTCTTTCCTCTCCTGTTATATTAGCTGGGCCCTGGGGTGCCGGGACTGACAGATGCTGTTGCTGCTGTGGTTTCCGTGTTCGAATTTTCAGGGTGATTGGTTTCATTGCAGATATATGTCAGAGATCAATGCACCGGATTTAGGTAGAGGGGCGTTCCCTCTATTGGCGGCTCCCCCGCCTGCCCCCCTCTCCCCCTGTCTTTGGAGTTAACATGGCCTTCCAGTGGTTTGAGGCTCTCGCATCCCTTTGGGTCGTGGGGGGCTCTAGCTCTTTGTGGGAGTTCTGTCTAGTGAGTGCCCGACTCCCTTGGGGGTTGGGTGGCGATGGAGACCCCGTGCTATTTCCTGTGGCCATCCTGGTGTTTGCAGGGGGGGAAATTTATTGTTGCCCTTCTGGGGTGAACTGCCTTTTACTTGATTGTGCACCCCTGTTTGAGATTTGGTTGTAAGAATGTTATTTTTTCTTGAGGTGTTTACCTATCCTGATGCTCAGGCCATGTGCTTTTCCGTTTTCTCTGTTCCACGTTTTTAACACCCCCCTGTTAGGGTGGTTTCCCTAGTGGGTTGTTTTCTTTAACACCCAGTTAGGGACCCTAGTGCTTGTTTGCTACTTAGTATTTTTCTACATCTTTCCACTTACTTTACTTATCTTCTCTTTCTGGCCTTACTCCTTCTTCTAATCTCTTCACTCCCCACTTTCTTTCCAAGGTCCTAGTCTTTGCTTGTCTGGGCTCCCCGGCCGGGCTCCTCCTCCCCCCTCTCCTACATCGAGCAGTGTTCCGCCGCCTGTGTTACATTTAAAAATGGGTTTGATGAAGATTACCTCTTTTAATGCAAGGAGCCTAAATGTCCCAGAAAAGCGTTCACGCCTGCTGGCAGATTTGCGCAGGTCCAAAACACAAGTCGCTTTCTTGCAGGAAACACATTTTAGGAGTGACAATGTCCCTGGACTATCAAATAGAGACTTTCCAATGATGTACCACAGCTCCTCACCTATCTCAAAAGCAAAGGGGGTTAGCATACTGATTTCTAAGTCAGTTCCTTGGAGCCTGGATGCGGTGCGACCAGATGCCCAGGGTCGGTTTCTCCTACTCAAGGATTATGGATGTGCAGGTCACTTTTGCCAAATGCCAATTGCCTTATTTCCCCAATTACGGACATTCCCGGTTTCTATGGGACCTGGTCTTGATTCTATTGGAGTTTACTGGGGAGCTGCTGATCTTTGGTGGAGATTTTAACTTTGCGATGGATCCTCAGCTAGATGTCTCTCTGGGTTCTTCTCATCTATCATATGCCTGTCTGAGAAGGCTTAAAGCTGACTTGTTACTCCTTCACCTCATAGACCCCTTGAGGCTGTTACACCCCCAAGAGAGGGGAATACTCTTACTTTTCTCAAGTGCACCACACCTACTCCCGTCTTGACTATCTTTTACTACCACACAAAGATCACACTAGGGTGGTTTGCTCGCAAATTGATGCCATCTACCTCTCAGATCATGCCCCAATACACTTGACCCTTTGCATAGAACCATCTCACCCAAACCCACCTTTTTGGAGGCTTAATGAAGCTTTCCTACAGTCCCCAGAATCTTGTACTGCACTTCGGACTGCACTATCGAGTTACTTTACTACCAATAGTGACTCGATAGACAATCCCCTTGTTCTCTGAGAGGCGCACAAACCAGTGATGACGAGAGGGCTACTAATACAAATAGGTTCACGTCTGAAACGTGAACGTTCTAAGCTCACTGATGATCTCCTGGCAAGGCTGCATTTGCTGGAGGGTGCCCACTCTGGCAAAGCTACTCTGGCGCGCTCCACCTACCAGGAGTTGGTGAAGGTCCGTGAGGAGTTGCAGTCTCTTCTATTTCATAAGGCAAAATGGAAATTGGCGTGGGCATGACAAACTATGTTTGAATTTTCGAATAAACCTGGAATGTTGTTAGCCCGTGCCTTTAGGGGAACCCGTACCAGGACTCTTATCTCTTCCATTGTGACAGCTGGGGGGAGGAAGTTGACTACCTCAAGGGAAATGGAAGCTGAATTTCGCTCCTTTTTTCAGGAGCTCTATGGTATTGGAAAGGCAGCTATTTCGGCAGCTCCCCACCCAACCTTAGCATCTATTCAATCGTATATTACGTTGTCGTGCATGCCGTCTTTGTCAGTTGAGCCAAGGAGGGAGCTTGAGGAACCCATCCCAGGTGAGGAACTGGGACTGGCACTAGCGAACTCCAAACCTAGGAAGGCCCCGGGGCTAGATGACTTCACTCTGTCTTACTACAAGACCTTTTATGATATCCTTCCCCCACACCTGATTTCTGCCCTTAACATGATCAAGGATGGTCAACTTCTGCCAGTTGACTCACTTAGGGCACATATCTCTCTGATTCCTAAGTAGGGTAAGGACCCGTCCTAGTGTGGTAATTACTGTCCTATTGCGCACTTGAACGCGGATCTTAAAATGTTTGCAAGAATTCTGGCGAACAGACTTCTCCAACATATTCCCTATCTGATTCATAATGACCAAGTGGGGTTTGTCCTTCTTAGAGAGCCACGCGACAACACCATACGGGTCCTCAGCCTAATACATGCAGCCAGATCCACCAAATCCCCCCCTTCTCCTGCTATCTACGGATGCGGAGAAGGCCATTGATAGAGTCACCTGGCAGTTCATTGGGGCCCTCCATGATGTCTTGGATACTTTCCCTTTATTCCCTGTACCTCTGCCGTGGTCAAAGTCAATGACTCCCGCTCTGACTTTTTTGAGATCACCAATGGGACTCGCCAGGGATGTCCGCTTTCACCTCTGATTTTCATCCTCACCCTGGAGCCTTTCCTTTCTACTAGTCGGGAATGGGAGGGGGTGGCGGAAATCACAGGCTGCCGAAAGCCATCCAATACCCACAAGGTCGCTGCCTTTGCAGATGATTTGATCTTTTTCTTGACTAATTCCCTGACATCCCTTCCTAACTTAGAGCAAGCCCTCCAACGTAACGGCGCATTGTCGTTTTTTCGCATCAATTTCTCTAAATCCTTTGCCCTGCCCATCTCCCTTGATCACACCACAACAGAGGGACTTCGGGGGATCTGCTCATTTTGGATAGTGACAGACTCTATACGTTACCTTGGAGTGAAGAATACACCCGATCCTGCGGCCCTATATGCGGCAAATTTTATTCCCCTCCTCTCTCAGCCTTACATGGTTTGGTAGGTGCGGTGCTCTCAAAATTACTTCCCTACTCAGGATTTGGTACTTGATGCAGGCCCTTTCCATGCGCCTTCCATCTAGCTTTTTTAAACAGTTAGACGCCCTGTTTTGGGAGTTCGCTTGGTCACGTCAAAGACTGCACTTTCAACTTCAGTTTCTTTATCTACCAAAGTCCAGGGGGGTCTGGGATTACTGAATGTGAAGGCCTAATCTAAAGCAGCTCATTTAACCAGACTGATAGAATGACATGCCAAGGCCAAGAGATGGGTTGGCATGGAAATGAAGGACTCTGGTAACACGGCGAAAAGCCTTGGACCTATCCCAAAGGAAATAAGTAGCCACCCAACTTTGGGCAGCATGCTTGCGGCCGTTAGGGAAGTTTTCCTCCACACGCCAGTCTCCCCGCGTCCTTCTCCAATGGTGCCCGTTTTGGGCAACCCAGATTTTCCCCCCGGTCTTGGGAATGCAGGGTTTCATGGACTGATCTCAGTGGGACGACTTCACTTTTGGGACTTTCTTGGGAGCGATGGGAATCTCTCCATGGAGACTCTGCCTAGAGCTGTTGACCCTCTGCTGGATTTTTGGAGCGGTCTCCAGCTCCGGCATTTCCTCCTTAAATGTCTCAGTCTCCCGGGTATCCTTTGCCTATCGACTGAAGTAGAGCGCATATGCCATAGACAGGAACCGATCCGCCATAGCCTTTCCATCACATATGTTGCCTTAATCCGCCCACCCGCAGATTTTCCCCTCCTTTTCTGGCACGCTGGGAATCTGACTTGAACACCATATTCACAGAAGCCCAAAAGGAAAAGATCCTCCATTTTGCACAAAAATCATCAATTGCTACTAAGGTACAAGAAACAGGTTACAAGATTCTAACGCGGTGGTATAGGGTGCCATCCGTTTTGCATCGTTTTTTCCCACAAGTGTTGGCATTGTGATTGTGATAGAGGGGCCATGTTTCATATTTTTTGGGAATGTCCACAAATTTAACCATTCTGGTGAGCAGTGACCGACATCATCAAACATCTAACCAATGTAGACTTAGTGGACGATCCTGCGGCATGCCTACTCCATCTCACCCGAAGGCTTATCAAAAAATATATGGCATCTCTAAGCTTTTAAATCCAGCCAAGGCGTGTATACCCCTCTGCTGGAGATCAGCTGATCCACCCACGAGGTCTCTTTGGTTTTCCAAGGTTAATGAACTCAGGGACATGGAGGATATGTCAGCTACCCTATATAATCGGCAGGGCCTCTTCCAGGACAAATGGGGACCATGCAATACTTTACCCTTACTGACACTTACCTTTCGGTATCCTGGCTGACGGATGGGGGGACCCGGGGGGGCCCCGGGTTCTGGGCCTGGGGAGCTTTGATATCACTTTGTCTCTTTTTCATGTTTCTCTCACCCCTCTCCCCATTTCCATTACATTTCCTTTTCTCCTTTCTCTTCTTTCCCTATTCACCCTGTGCCTTATTATTAGGGGACCCTTTTTGTATATCATGTACAGTATCTTCGTCATTTGAGATCTTTCTACTCATTTACCCCTAGTCCTTGAACCCATCTTGAATAATACCTCTAATTTAAAATAGATTTATTCACCTTTGATTATATAGGGGTTCTGCCCACCGGTCGACACATTTGTCGCCGGCAAATTTAACAATTCCTCAAGCAGTTGTCAGTTATCCTGTTTCCTGATTTTTGTAAATGGCATCCCTGTGTGTTGCATATTATCGTATATACACTCTACATTTGCATTGTATGTTTTCGCAATACCTTTATGCTCTAGGGATAACAGGAGCTGTGTTTCTTTGAACATTGTATGTTATGTACCGTGTCACTTCTATTGTGCCATTTCACATGTTTTGTACCACAACCTTTGACTAAATAAAGAAATAAAAAAAAAATGTTTTTATAATAATGGAATCTTATGGGGTTGATGGATCAAACTTGCTATTCTAGATGCAAGAAAATATCTGCTAATGTTATACATGTTTTGGTCTTACCATTGATTATCCTTTTTGGGCTACACTGTTTGATATGTTGGTAAATTACCTTGGTTTGCAAGCTTCTATGACTCCATAAGGTTGACCTACTTGGTGTCCTTGATAATTATGTCTCTCTTACTTATAATCGTATTATGGCCCTTTTGATATTTTTCTGTGCTTAAAAAGCAATTTTATTGCATTGGAAGTACACTCTGCCCCTATTGCTGTTTGTTTGATTAATTAGGTGTTGACTTTATATAAATCAATTACATTGCAGCGCTAGTAAATGCTAAAGAAAAGTCTCAGCTGGGCAGTACTTATGCCCTACTTCAAGGAAGATTCACACAGAGTCCAAAATTGCACGACTGTCCAAATAGAAAGTTCACAGAAGTATTTCCGGTGTCACATGTGAATAAAAAACAGAATTGGCAATAGTGTGATATTGCAATGGGCAGATATGGGGAGCGGGGGACCAGGTCACACCAGTGATGGAAGTCCTAGAGTAACACCACGTGCATTTCTCCTTCTTCCCCACATGCAGTGCAGACTCACCAGATTTAAAATCCAAAAGGGCATATCCAGTATGTCACAATCCCTAAAATCTTGCCTCCATCTCCTACATTCAGACACTCCACATGAAAGTTCACACATGTATTCAATAGGAGAGACACCAGTATTAACATAAAAGCAAATCCCATTTATTGGTAAAAGTGAAAGTAAAAAACATGGTAACTCACATGCGTCACGCCGCTGCAAACATCACAGTGGCGCAACCAGGAATAGCCACCACGCCCACCAATTGCCTTTATATAACCTTATCTACAAGGGGTGTGCCTGTCCGAAAAAAATTACTAAAATATGGAAACCTTGGCTGGATAATTCGGCATCTTAGGTGGCGGATAAGGCTCCTTCACAATGCTCCCTTTAAAAGGGTTCGATGAGTATCTTTTTTCTGTTCTGGACAGAGCACTAAATGTATACAATACATAACAAATGTATGGTGATTGATCTTTAGTTCATACGTATTTTTATATTTATTTGTCCACTATTAGTATAGGCTATTCAAGTATTGTCTGGTATGTGTTTGATGCTATGTATATGTTGATTGTAACTCTTAAATGCATTTGATTATGAGATGGCTATAAAGGAGCCCCTGAAATATATTCTTTAGTGAATGTTTCCAACATTTTCCCTATATAAAAATATATAAAAGTAATCTCCAATTTGTCCACCACTAGATGGAGTTTTTTGTACATGGGGATGGTTACTGTTTGGATGGGTGACCATACGGGCGCCCAGGGCGTCCCTGACCGGGGCAGATAATCCTAAACTTTTGTTCATGCTTTTTGTCCTGTCCTGGGCCGCCTGTTTTTGACCACCTCCATTCCTGCCTTTTAGGAGGTCTCAGTTTCCTGTATGGCACTCTATATTGGCTTGGGGTGGCGATTCTGGGGAATTGTGCAGAAGGCATTATTGCATGCCTCTGCCCAACCTCCCTGTGGGCAGAGTTTCCAAAATGGCGCTGAATGCCCGTTGGGGTTACTCGTGACATAACATCCGTCTGCCAGTGCGCATGCGCTGCAGTCTTTTTGACGCCCGCACTATCATCAGCGCCATTAGACCCCGATGTAGGTGGGGAGGGACAAAAAAGGACCCTCTATGGTGCCATTAGGTGCAGTGGCTTGCCCAGGAAAGAACAAAGAATGCTGGAACGCTAACTAGAGGTAACTAGATTTTTTTTGTCACATTAGACAGACTAGAAATTAACTTTATGTTTGGACCAACCTAAGGGGAGGATCTTAAATGTATCCATTTCTTGTAATAATCCATTATCAGGATTTCCTTATAGGATTACCTTTCAAACCTAGGTGGTGAGTTATTTGCTATTAAATCATCTGTTGAAGATCCCAATCTAGGATATCTTTTCAAAATTGCTGAGATTGGTTGGATTGATGTAGTCCGTGGTATTTCTGCTCATTCAGATCATTTCCTTTTTCTGGTTTATTTCTGGCATTCTGGGTAGGTTACCTTCCTGGTCTCACATACATTATAATGAGTACATTGATTATTATTTGGATTTATACTTCCAAGTATAGATATATGTATATAAATATATATTTTCTAATATAGACCATACCGGATATCCCATATCCCTTTCTGCGGTTTCACTGATATCCCTCTTTGACCACCCTCCTGATATGCAGCACGTCATTATTATGTTGCAATAAATGACTCAAAAGGTCCTCCCTGCACTAAGTGAATATCTAACATTTCAAAGAACTGTCACTGCTGCTCATCACCCAGTGATCAAAAATTGGAGATAATCATAACACAGCACTAAAGACAGTACATCTCACCAAACCTGATTTTCAAATAACTTAAAACAATTAATACATCATTCCGTGTACATAACCTATTAGAGTGAATTCATATTCCCACAAACGGGAAGATATAATCAAACAACAAAAAAAAAGGTTTAAAAAATATATACTGCAAGGATAAATAAATTATTCAAAAAATATATTTTTAGGCAAGTGTCCAGTGAAAGTTTGTGAATAGTGCTCAATTATTTCATAGCATCCATGTGACTTTTGTGAGAGGTGACTCTGTGTTTCATGCCTCTCGAAAGGAATCCACTTACCAGAAAATGTGGACCCCTAGGCAATACTGCAATACAGGGGTCTTATCAAGCTTGTAACTGGTAAGTGTAGAAGATAGGGCTCCTTGACTGTCTCCTATTTCCCAATAATCAGCATGGGAAGACAAAGAAGATCCCAATAGTGCAGTATGTTCAATACTTTTATTAAACACCCATCAGTTACAGGCTTGATAAGATCCCTAGCAGTATTGCCTAGGGGTCCACATTTTCTGGTATGTGGATTCACTTGAGGGGGGCGTGAAACACAGAGTCACCTCTCACGAAAGTCACATGGATGCTATGAACTAATTGAGCACTATTCACAAACTTTCACTGGACACTTGCCTAAAAATATATTTTTTTAATAATTTATTTATCCTTGCACTATATATTTTTTAAACTTTTTTTTTTTTGTTTGATCATATCCTCCTCTTTGTGGGAATATGAATTCACTCTAATAGGTACAAGGATTGATGTATTAAATATTTTACGTCATTATTATCATTTGCATAGTTAGGTAAAGAGGCCATATATGATGACCATCATTTCATCTGCATTTCTGAGAGAAAAAAAATAATTTGTATTGTTTTAAAAAAGTTATTTTCATGTATGGCATTATCTCCATTGTATTTAATATGCTGTTCTTTGTTTTTTTTTAGCTACTTTGTATGCGGCATTCAGAAAATTCTCCTGAAGAGGCCATGGACTGGCGAAACATGTAAAGTTGGAATTACTGCATACATACAATAGCCTTCTGAATACTATGCTATGATTTTATTATATGTCAACATTTAAAATTAATTGTTTTAATAAAATGTGGTATTTTTTATAAACCTTTCGTCCTTTCTTGGCACCATTAAAATTCCATTCTTTCACCTCTAAAATATTTTTGACTATTAACCACCTAGGCGGTAATCCCGAGCGTGACTCGGGGTTGATTTTTCATATCAGGAGCGGTAACCCCGAGTCACGCTCGGGGTAGAGTTGCAGAGTGCCAGCGGAGCCCCCCTTGGCTCCCAGAGGCATTTCACTTACCTTGTCCCGGCGATCCAGCGATGTCCTTCGCTCCGATCGCCGGGTGACCGGCGTCTGACTTCCTGGTTCCGTTCCCTGCGAGAAGAGGCGGCGCACGGTAGCGGAACTGGGCGGGAAATTTGAAAGTGAAACAAAATAAAAGAGGTGATACACTGTAATCTGAGAGGATTACACTGTATCACCACAGATAATCACACATCTAACAGTACAGTGCCCCTTCTT
This sequence comes from Pelophylax lessonae, assembly GCF_965119305.1. Classification (NCBI taxonomy): domain Eukaryota; kingdom Metazoa; phylum Chordata; class Amphibia; order Anura; family Ranidae; genus Pelophylax; species Pelophylax lessonae. Next base: position 194,253,563 of record NC_138773.1, read on the forward strand.
ACAGTAAACTTGTGATTTGTGCCCAAAAAAAAAATATATTATGGCATCAAAAAAGCGCCAGTCTAAAGCGCTTTTGGACCAGCTGAGTGACAGCGGCAGCGACAGCGACCCGGAGGTGCTCGCGGAAGTGAGCGATAGCGAGTCATGCGGTGATTTGTCATCTGACACCGACACTGACACGGATCTGGCAAGTGACAACGGCGATGACCCTGACCTGAGCGATGTGCGCACTTGGTGCGCTATTGATTGCGATGCAGACCAGGTAGCGCCCCCAAGATTCCCCTTCACCGGATCACCTGGGATGAAGGTAGATGTCGAGCGTGACAATCCTCTGGCCTACCTGCAATTATTCCTCACTGAGGAGGTAATGGAAAAAATTGTCACGGAGACGAATAGCTACCAACAGCAGCAATCCGCTACGCTGCATGCCAGGCTTTCCCGAAGCAGAAGGTGGGAACCGGTAACGAAAGAGGACATGTGGCTGTTTATGGGACTCCTCTTTCTTCAGGGGTTGGTGGGGAAATCGTTCCAAAAATGGTACTGGACCACCAACAGGTTACTGGCCACTCCGTTCTTTGGCACCGTGATGTCTGAGTATCGCTTCTCCCTGATTATGAAGTATTTCCACTTCACAAACAATGAGGAATTTGATGAGGCCACGCATCCTGCGCCCAAACTGAAAAAGATCTGGGAGGTATGGCAACTTATTGTGGGCAATTTCCAGCGGACCTACATGCCAGAAAGGGACATCAGCGTGGATGAGAGTTTGATGGCCTACAAGGGTCGCCTAAGTTGGATTCAGTACATCGCATCAAAAAGAGCGCGGTTTGGCATCAAATCATATATGCTCTGCGAGTCATCCACGGGGTACATATGGAATTCCGTAATTTACACCGGCAAAGGCACTAAATTCAACCCCAGGTACAGCGGCTATGGGATGGCCACATCATCCGTCCTGACACTTCTGGAGCCATTGCTGAACCAGGGATATTGTTTGACCACGGACAACTTCTATACCTCCCCGGAACTATATGATGTTTTGCTACAAAATAGAACCGACGCATATGGTACCGTTCGGCCTAACCGTCGAGACATGCCATCTTTTTTTGCCAAAAAAAACCTAAAAACCGGAGAAATGGTTGCCTGGCAGAAGGGAAAGATGATGGCAATGAGATGGCGAGACAAGAAGGATGTGTGTCTTATGAGCACTGTTCACACTACCTCCACTGCCACGGTCCATACAAAACGTGGGACAGATGTGTTGAAACCACAGGTCGTAATTGACTATAACAAAACAATGGGAGGTGTGGACAGAGCCGATCAGGCCATGACCTTCTATCCCACTGTACGAAAACAGCAAAAAAAATACTATAAAAAAATATTTAGACATCTTCTGGAACAATGTCTATGGAACGCTTACATCCTGCACAAAGCCAACAGTGACAACCCTCTGGCTCATTCCGAGTTTGTCTGGAAGGTGGCTGAGCAGATTTTTGCAAAGTACCAGACACCATCAGGAGTTGAAAATAGACCTGGACGTCGCGCTGTTGACGTGGTCAACCCAGAGCGTCTGACCGGCCGTCACTTTGCAGACTATATTCCGCCAACTGCAAAAAAGGCAGCACCAACCAGGATGTGTGTTGTTTGCTGCTCAAAACGATAAGAAATAGATAGAAATGAAACAATAGAAATGGAAAGAAAGTCCGAAAGGAAACCAGGTTCCATTGTCCTGACTGTGACGTTGGACTTTGTGTAGTTCCTTGTTTCAAGATTTATCACACGCAGCATTTGCATTGAATTTTCTTTCTTTGACAAATTTCCTTATTTACTGCATTATTGAATAAAATTACATTATTTATGAAAAAATAAATAAACGCCTTTCAAAAATATTTTTTATTATAGAACATACAGTTTTGACAAAATATTTGAAGGTGTTATGATCATGAATTTAACAGTAAGACAATAAAAGAGCAGTGACAGGGTGGAGTAGGAAGTTAAAAGGCCTTGTCGTCAGTCAAGATTGGTGAATGTACCCCAACATTTTCATACATTCTAACCACTAAAACATCAAGCACTCTGAGAATAGATGGGGTTGTCCCTGATCCAAATTTATGTAAATATCAGTTCTTTTAAAATTTCCTATTACGTTGAGTCTACTGAAGTGCAAGATGAATTAGTCTTTCAAGTTCAGTACCAGCATAGTAATCTAGAAACTAAATCTATTGATTTGGAAATTCTAAGATTTTTACCTTGACTGAATAAAACAATACAAAATTAAGAATGCAGCTGGACTCTTCTTCATTTTTTTTTATTCATATTGTGTTTATTATTTTGTTCACAAGTACAAATGTATACAATGAAAAAAAAAATAAAAACAATAAAAGACAATACAAAACAATATAATACTTTACACTGAGGCCAAGAAGAAAGAAAGAAAACAAAACCCTAAAATTCCTTTATCAGGCCACCCATTATATATATGACAGTCTCTTCTTCTTAGAGGTACCATAATGCTGTAGAACACTGAGATGTGGGAGTTGACAGTGCTAATGATCTTCTAGTGCTGGTGGCATGACTGTCTCTGGTTTTAGTACTTTCGGAGTCACTAAAAACAAAAGCATGCATCATAAGGAATCAGAAAAACTGACCTGTAAACAAATGTCTGGTTAGTGATTTAGAAAGGTTTGAAGGAAGGGTTGGCATGACAATAGAGAACTAACAGTTTCACAAGGTGTTTGGCAGCCTTAAGCCAGGGCAAACAGAACAAAGCCCAAAAAGGACATTATTAGTGGGACCATGCAGCATGAGTAGTACAAGGATTTATTGAAAAAAATTATATATTAAAAAATATTCATACAAAAAAGAGCTTAAAAATCATTATTCACCACCACACCTAGAATAAAAAGACAACATTGTCTCGTCACCTTGGCAGCTGCTCATCCAACCTGTACACACACATATTCTTCTCATAGTCTACTGGGTACAGTGAGTAAATGCTTGCCTGCCAAGCCAAGTGTTGGCGCCCAGGCTATAGGAGTGTATTCGGTGGAAGTCCACCGTGCAGATAAAGTTACCTAAAAACACACACAGTACAGTCACCACTTGAACCTCAGCCAAGGGGTCACAATGGACCCATCTCTAATTCAATAGGGCCGTAAATAGTGAAAGTCTCTTATGGACCTGAGCTTAGTGTTTCAAATCTGCCAAGAAGACTGTAGGGCTAATCTAGTAAACTGAGTGTTGGTAGGAATGGAACAAGATTGATGCAATTTCCAAGCAACAGGATGGTCTATAGTTTCCAGCAAGAGTACAACAACTATAAAACAGCAACACTTGCAGCCCAGAGGGTAAAGGAAGGGGCATCAAATAGGCAGTACACAAAGGGATCATGACCGCAGCTCACTCAGATCATCATGTCTGCGAACAGCCCCTAACTAAAATGAAGCTGCTCTTGCAGATCTGTTAGTTCAGAAAAGCATGTATATTTGGTGAGTAATTTTCCTATTGGGAATGGGTCACCGTGGAAGGAGTGGTCACAGTTGGGATTAAGAAGGAAAAGATATAGTACATTGCACATGGAACACTTTATTAAAAACTAGATTTTGATATGTTTGATCAACTTTTTGGAAATAAATATTTTTTCACTTTTGCACAGAACATTTTATTTGAATATATTGGGTATATTTATAAATCTGCAATTTATATGGATTAATTTAATTATACACTTTTAAAGCATTACAGGATAAATCTGGGAATACTGTGATTCATAAGATATATTTATTGCTTTGACATATTTACTGCGGGTGGTGTTCATTTAGAAAAATAGGAATTATGTTGATTTTTTAACAGGTGATTTTATAGGGAAGTATAAAATATTTTTTGTTGTTTTTAGTGTAGAGTGGTGGAGATGATAAAAATCAAATTTGCTTTTTAAATGTATGCTGTCTTTGCTGAGTGAGCCACAGTTTAATTTATCAATGGTTTTGACTTTTATCAAAATCTCTAACTCTGTAACAGAAATCTGAAACTCAGCCAGTACCAATTTGTGCCTGGACATCATATATACTGTAGGTATTTAAAATGGGGAAGCCCACATTTTTCAATAGCTATGGTTAAACTAGCCCAGGGTTGGAATTACACTGTAACAATAATTCAGACACAGATGGACTTGGAGCATGCTATTTTTATTTAAAGTGTATGTAAAGTCAATGTGTATATACTGTATAGAATAGTTTTGGATAGAGTAAGGACAGCACTTGGCCTTCTGTCAAGCTTGTGTTGCTGTCTGTGTTCCCACTGGGGGGATTCACCCTCTCTCTATTTGTCATGTTGACTGTTGTCACAGAAACAGAAAGTGATAGGAAATCCAACATCATCTCCAGAGTTAGAAGTAAGGGGAAGAAAATCCATTGGGAACAACTGTTACTGTGACCTACTCTCTAAGATGAGACTTCCATTCACTTTAGAGGGATTTCTTTTCATGTATTTTGCTTTTTCAGGACAAGTATTACCATTGGAAGATTACCATTCAACATCTGTTCCAGTGATAACTGTAACATTTTGTATTTCTCATCACTTTTTCTGGTCAAGATAGTCACCAAGACAATGGAAAGAGTAAATCTCCAGGAGCCAAAGACAGCAGTTAACACCTGAGATGGGTTTTTACACTTATTTATTACTGTCACTTAAATAGCACTGGAAATTTACGCAGCACGTTACATGCAATACGTTCACATCAATTACTGCCCTTAAGGAGTTTACAATCTAAGGTCCATATCTTATATATATGTACAGACTGTTGAGTGATGTAAGTGACTTTTGAGCTGCTGCCACTTCTATTGTGATAGAGAGTCAAGTGTGTGCTTGCGATATTCTGTAGATTTCTAATTTAATTTCTTGTGAAAGGACTATGCTCTTATTGTTCTCAAGAAAGAAGTGTATGTGCTGTTACTGCTTCTATTACAAGTCAAGTCCACATTTTGCTATATGGAAGGACTTCTGTTTCAGCTTAATAGAAAGGAGTTAACTGTCATCAACCTGAACATAGTTTCTGTTTTTGGAGTATCCCACTCAATTCCCTCAACCCTATCCAAGTTCTCTAAAAATAAAAACAACAACCCTAGACTGGTCATTGAGAAAAAGTGTGCCTGAGATTGTGTGCCTGGCTGTGGGGCAGACCCACTGGGAAAGAGCCTGGGCAAAATTCCAGCGGCTCCTATGCGAGTAAGTGATATATATATATATATATATATATATATATATATATATACAGTAGCTCACAAAATTGAGTACACCCCTCACATTTTTGTAAATATATTTTAATATCTACCTCCAACAGTGAGCATTGGGAAATTAGCACTCCAGAGCTGTAACTAACGAAATGCATTAAAAAAAAAGCTTCATAGAAAGAATACATTAGTAATTTAAAGGTAATCTATCCCCATTAAAAAATAGCTTTGACATACAGAAATGTACTAATTAAAATGTATCTAAAATCAAACATTCTTCTTAGTTAAAATGTGCAAGTGTATGGAGTTTGAATTTTCCCCCAATACTTGCATGGGTTTACTTTAGGTAATGTGACAACACTGAAGAAATGACACTTTGCTACAATGTAAAGTAATGAGTATACAGCTTGCATAATGGTGTAAATTTGCTGTCCCCTCAAAATAACTCAACACACAGTCATTAATGTCTAAACCACTGGCAACAAAAGTGAGTACACCCCTAAGTGAAAATGTCTAAATCGGCCCCAATTAGCCATTTTCCCTTCCCGGTGTAATGTGACTCTTAGTGTTACAAGTTCTCAGGTGTGAATGGGGAGTGGGTGTGTTTAATTTGGTGTTATTGCTCTCACTCTCTCATACTGTTCACAGGAAGTTCAACATGGCACCTCATGGCAAAGAACTCTCTGAGGATCTGAAAAAAAATATTGTTGCTCTACATAAAGATGACCTAAGCTATAAGAGGATTGCCAAAACCCTGAAACTGAGCTGCAGCATGGTGGCCAAGACCATACAATGGTTTAACAGGACAGGTTCCACTCAGAATAGGCCTCGCCATGATCAACCAAAGAAGTTGAGTGCACATGCTCAGCATCATATCCAGAGGTTGTCTTTGGGAAAGAGACATATGACTGCTGCCAGCGTTGCTGCAGAGGTTGAAGGGGTGGGGGGGGTCACCCTGTCAGTGCTCAGACCATATGACGCACACTGCATAAAATTGGTTAGCATTGCTGTCATCCCAGAAGGAATACTCATCTAAAGATAATGCGCAAGAAAGCCCGCAAACAGTTTTCTGAAGACAAGCAGACTAAGGACATGTATTACTGGAACCATGTCCTGTGGTCTGATGAGACCAAGATAAACTTATTTGGTTCAGATTAGACCTTCAGAAAATAAGTACTTTTTGATAAAGCAATAGGACTGGAAGGCACCCGTGGTGATGGGGCTGATGCGTTTCAAGGGAGAACCCTTTCATCAGATCCCTGATCTCAAATGACTAACCAGACATTTATATAGTCCGGTAGAGTGGACAGGACCTCCCACATAGGTCAGCCCTGCCCCCCTAGCATTGTTTGCATATGGATAATGACTTATGCTACATAGAATAGAATGCATTAAAATACATTAAAAATATATAAACAAATACATATCATAGTAACCCATAACAGCAAAGAATCAATCAATCAATCAATCAATTATACCTGATTAATAAGATAACACATAAAAGTATGTATATAGCTATAAATCATAATCCCAGTTATATTTGTATATATGTGTGTATTCAATAAATAAAGAATATAAAATATAATAAATAAATAAATAAATAGATAAATATCTACACATAAATCCCCGACCAGCAGGGCTCCTCAGTGAGACAACTTGCATCTAATAACAATAAAGATGGTATAGGCCTACCCTACAGAAAGCCCGCAAACAGTATGCTGAAGACAAGCAGACTAAGGACATAGAATACTGGAACCATGTCCTGTGGTCTGATGAGACAAAGATAAACTGATTTGGTTGAGATGGTGCCATGCGTGTGGCGGCAACCAGGTAAGGAGTACAAAGACAAGTGTGTCTTGCCTACAGTCAAGCATGGTGGTGGGAGTGTGATAGTCTGGGGCTGCATGAGTGCTGCCGGCACTGGGGAGCTACAGTTCATTGAGGGAACCATGAATGCCAACATGTACTGTGACATTCTGAAGCAGAGCATGATCCCCTCCCTTCAGGGACTGGGCCGTAGGGCAGCATTCCAACATGATAATGAACCCAATAACACCTTTAAGATGACCATTGCCTTGCTAAAGAAGCTAAGGGTAAAGGTGATGGACTGGCCAAGCATGTCTCTTGACCCAAACCCTATTGAGCACCTGTGGGGCATCCTCAAATGGAAGGTGGATGAGCTCAAGGTCTCTAACATCCACTAGCTCCATGATGTCATCATGGAGGACCAGGAGAGGGCTCCAGTGGCAACCTGTGAAGCTCCGGTGAACTCCATGACCAAGAGGGTTAATATTGACACTTTGGGCACGATTTGGACATTTGCACTTAGGGGTTTACTCACTTTTGTTTCCAGCAGATTATACATTAATGGCTGTGTGTTGAGTTACTTTGAGGGGACAGCAAATTTACGCTGTTATACAAGCTGTACACTCCCTACTTTACATTGCAACAAAGTGTCATATCTTCAGTGTTGTCACATTACCTAAAGTAAACCCATGCAAGTACTGGGGGAAAATTCAAACTCCATACACTTGCACATTTTAACTAAGAAGAATGTTTGATTTTAGATACATTTTAATTAGTACATTTCTGTATGTCAAAGCTATTTTTTAATAGGGATAGATTACCTTTAAATTACTAATGTATTCTTTCTATGAAGCTTTTTTTTTAATGCATTTCGTTAGTTACAGCTCTGGAGTGCTAATTTCCCAATGCTCACTGTTGGAGGTATAAATAAAATATTAAAAATGTTTATATTAATATGTCTTCTCTACTTCATTAAACATCTTACATGCCAGCTAATCAGTAAAAAAAAGTTGATGGCAGGTTATAAAGGTGTTGAAATTATGATTATTAAATGTTCCACCTACTGTACAGCAGTTAATAAATCAGATGTTGTTAAAATTAAATATATAACACATGATCAAAATATTTTTTTTTTTGTAAAAGTATCTATTGTAATAAAATGATCGACTATTAGTAACCGGTGCTCATTGGAATGGGTTATTGATGTTTTGGGCCTCATTAAGCAAGCTTAAATAGTGGGAAAGGTACAGTCAAAGTCTATGGTAAGTAGTGCATAATCAAGGGCTGCCAGATTTTGTGAAAATTGGGCAGTCTATTATCCATCGTGGCCCCCTTTTCTTATATGTCATGCATAACTTAATGTGAGAGTTAAGCCCCTTATAGGGAATGTTTGGCTTTCTCCTAGGTATGATCTGTTTTGCAGAAGTAAACTTATGGGTGATTGAATTTAATTCTAAATTAGTACATTCAGACATTTTTTTATTCAGGAGAGCTTTCACTAGGTTTTTCCATAGGGTTCTGTCTAGAATAGTATAGATTTCTGGTAGAACCAAGACCAAATACAATGACTCTTTGGGCAGCCTCACCAAATATGCCTAAATGTAATGTCAGCATTGCACCCTCCAAATTACTGGGAGGGATACCAATGTATTGCATGTGAAAGATAGAAGGGTACCAAATATAATTGCATTAGCAACCAATAACAACTTCTGTAGCTAGGACATTAAATAGCCCATTCCTATTATGGAGCGACAATCCACTAGCTCTTCCTGCTGTGTGTGCAAATGTACGTTCCTAGATGCAGACTGATATCACATGAATGTAAAATTCCTGGATTGGACAGCAGTTTGCTCTAAGCCACGCCAGGTCTCTCCTTGCTTCTTTCTAGGCTAGAGCAGCCACATACCTGTTTTTTCAATCTGACATCTTGGACACATTGCTCCTGGCCCTAGTCCCTCACCAATATTCCTTGCCAGGGGTTCCAGTGTTCAGGATAAAGGAATGTCCACTCAATTTGGGTTTTCAACACTTTACTGCAACTCTTCTCAAATACACTTCAATCACAGCATCATATCTTCACAGAATCATGGACAGGGTCAATAGTGCAAAACACCAGCAGTACAAAAGCGACAGTGAATTCACATAAGTGCAGCACACTATTCAATTGGTTTGGCTAACTTCCCATGTCTTAGAAATAACCCCCTCACATTACTCAGCTCACCACAGTCCAAGGCCACAAGGCCTC